>NW_012107175.1:533386-539462 GCF_000951045.1 Mandrillus leucophaeus
TGTAGTGCCTCATGTCTATAATACCAACACTTTGGAAGGTTGAGGAGGGAGGATTATTTGAGGCCAGGAGTTTTGAGACCAGCCTAGGCAACATAGCAAGACCTCCTTTTTTTTTTTTTTTGCAAGACCTCCTCTTTACAAGAAAAACAATTTTTTTGGCCGGGCCCAGTGGCTCATGCCTGTAATCCCAGCACTTTGAGAGGCTGAGGTGGGTGGATCACCTGAGGCTACGAGTTCGAGACCAGCCTGGCCAACATGGCAAAACCACATCTCTACTAAAAATACAAAAATTAGCCGGATGTGGTGGCACGCACCTGTAATCTCAGCTACTCGGGAGGCATAGACAGGAGAATTACTTGACCCCAAGAGGCAGTGGTTGCAGTGAGCCAAGATGGAGCCACTGCACTCCAGCCTAGGCAACAGAGCGAGAGCAATCTCAGCTCACTGAAACCTCCATCTCTGGGGTTCAAGTAATTCTCCTGCCTCAGCCTCCCAAATAGCTGGGATTATAGGCGCACGCCACCACACCCGGTTAATTTTTGTATTTTTGGTAGAGACGAGGTTTCACCATGTTGGCCAGGCTAGTCTCAAACTCCTGATCTCCGGTGGTCCACCCATCTCAGCCTCCCAAACTGCTGTCATTACAGGCATGAGCCACCCCACCCAGTCTGTAAAATATAATTTCTAATATTTTTACGGGGAAACGATCCACCCACAAAGGCAAAAGTACGTAGGGCCTCAGAAAGCCTAGTTATATCTCCTACCCGACAGTCATGGGCAATATGAAATTTCACTGTATTTATGTGTGTGTGTCTGTGAGAGAGAGAGAGGGTCTCCCTCTGCCACCCAGGCTGGAGCATGATGGTACAAGCACAGCTCACTGCAGCCTTGACCTACCGGGCTCAATCTTCCCACCTCAGCCTCCTGAATAGCTGGGACTACAGGCATATGCATCACCACACCCAGCTAGTTTTTGTATTTTTTTTGTAGATACAGGGTTTCACCATGTTGCCTGGGCTCGTCTTGAACTCCTAGGCTCAAGCAATCCACCAGCCTTGGCTTCCCAAAGTGCTGAGATTACAGGCTTGAACCATCGCACTAGGCCAACTTCCACTTTATTACTAAACTCCTCCTTAACCAACTTGAGTTGACTTCTGTTAAATATAACCAAATGATTTTAAGACATTTATGCAGTTGGGCTGTAAGTTCCCAACAGGCAGGAACTTTTAAATCTTTTATAGTCACCTTAGCACCAAGTACAATGCCACAGATACAGAAGTTATGTAACAAATATCGGCTGGGCACGGTGGCTCACACCTGTAATCCCAGCACTTTGGGAGGCCAAGGCGGGCGGATCATGAGGCCAGGAGATCGAGACCATCCTGGCTAACACGGTGAAACCCTGTCTCTACTAAAAATGCAAAAAATTAGTGGGGAGTGGTTGTGGGCGCCTGTAGTCCCAGCTACCCGGGAGGCTGAGGCAGGAGAATGGCATGAACCCAGGAGGCGGAGCTTGCAGTGAGCTGAGATCACGCCACTGCACTCCAGCCTGGGCGACAGAGCGAGGCTCTGTCTCAAAAAAAAAAAAATACCTTTTTACCTAAAAACTACCATGGGCAGGGCATGAGAACACTGAGGCCAGAGGATCACTTGAACCCAGGAGGTCAAGGCTGGCTGCAGTGAGCTATGATTGTACCACTGCACTACAGCCTGATTGATAGAGTGAGTCCCTGTCTCAAAAAACAAAAAATATGGCCAGGTGCGGTGGCTCACACCTGTAATCCCAGCACTCTGAGAGGCCAAGGTGGGCAGATCACTTGAGGTCAGGCATTCAAGACCAGTCTGGCCAACATGGTGAAACCCCATCTATACCAAAAAATACAAAAATTAGCTGGCATAGTGGCACACACCTGTAGTCCCAGCTATTCAGGAAGCTGAAGTGGGAGAATCACTTGAACCTGGGAGGCAGAGGCTGTAGTGAACCGAGATCACACCATTGCACTCCAGCCTGGGCAAGAGTGAGACTCCATTTCAAAAAAACAATAACAATACAAATAAAAATTAAAAATATGACCATTGTAAAGAAGAATACGAAAGCAAGTATTTTACAAATTACTTAGAACTATGAGTTTCTTCTCATTGTACTGAGTATGGCAAATGCAAGAAAGCTCTTATTCGACTTTTCTGTTTCTCAGAAAAACTTGTTCCTCAAAACCTCAAAGATCAAGTGTAATAAAATCCAATATTGGCCCAAACACCAACTTGTTGTATAACTTTAAGCAAGTCATTTGATCAATCTGAGACTCAACTTCCTCACTAGTAACAAAAGGTTATTTAACTAAATCAGAGTTCCCAAACTTTGGCACTACTTACACTTTGGGCCAAATAATTCTTTATTTTCAGAGGTTTTCCTGTGCACTGCAGGATGTTTAGAAACATCCCTGGCTTCTACCCAGGATCCTTGCTTTTCACTTACACTGTTGCCTCTGTCTGGAAATCTCTTTCTTCCTATAGTCGCATGGGTTGCTCTCTTATCTCGTTTTTGCCACCTTTTTAGCAAAGCCTTCCTTGTTCATCCTTTTAAAAACTGCAACAGGCCAGGCGCGATGGCTCACACCCGTAATCCCACCACTTTGGGAAGCCGAGGCGGGTGGATCACGAGGTCAGGAGATCGAGCTCATCCTGGCCAACATGGTGAAAAGAAGAGGGACTCCCTGTGAATTAAGCATGGTGCCCCTGGCTATCCCTGAGGAAATCTATGTGGCCACAGCCTCCTTTCTTCTTAAAGGGGTATCCTGTGAAACCCCGTCTCTATTAAAATACAAAAAAATTAGCTGGGCGTAGTGGCGTGCGTCTGTAGTCCCAGCTACTCGGGAAGTTGAGGCAGGAGTACCGCTTGAACCTGGGAGGCGGAAGTTGCAGTGAGCCGAGATCGCACCACTGCACTCCAGCCTGGCAACAGAGCAAGACTCCGTCTCAAGACAAAAAAAAAAAAAAAAAAAAAACAAAAACGGGCGGGATGGCTCGTCTGTAGTCCCAGCACTTGCGGAGGCTGAGGCAGAAGGATCGTTTGAGCCCAGAAGTTCGAAACCCCGTCCCTACTAAAAATACAAAAAAATTAGCCGGGTGTAATGGAGCAAGCCTGTAGTACCAGCTGTGGAGAAGTTGAGGTGTGAGGATCGCTTGAGCCCTAAGGTCCAGGCTGCAGTGAGCCATGATCACGCCACTGCATTCCAGTCTGGGCCACAGAGTGAGAATATCTTTGAAATTTAAAAAAATTAAAAAAAAAAAAAACTGCAACTGTACTACCCCCACTGTACACTCCCCAGCACCCCTTCCTGCTCTATTTTTTCCCCATAGCATTTATCAGCACCTGACACAATATTACCCATACACAAAAACACTATGAAAAGAGAGATTTTTGTCCATTTTACGGAGAGGCGCTCAATTTTTTTTTTGCTGGAAGTAGGAATCAACTTACATACTCCTCTCTCCACCTCGGTTTTCTTTATTTATTTATTTATTTATTTAATTTTTAAGACGGAGTGTCACTCTGTCGCCCAGGCTGGAGTGCAGTGGCGCGATCTCGGCTCACAGCAGCCTCCGTCTCCCGGGTTCAAGCAATTATCCTGCCTCAACCTCCCAAAAAGCTGGGTTAACAGGCGCGCACCACTATGCCCGGCTAATTTTTGTATTTTTGGTAGAGACGGGGTCTCACTATGTTGGCCGGGATGGTCTCGAACTCCTGACCTCAAATGATCCACCTGTCTCGGCCTCCCAAAGTGCTGGGATTACAGCAGTGAGCCACCGTGTCCGGCTCTCCACCTTGATTTTAGAAACGCCAGAGAAATAACAAATATGATATCCAAGTACTAAGTAAAGTTAACAGACATCAGTTCCTGGTTCATGAGCTAGCAAGAAACAGCAAAGCCTCTACGACAGGCACGCCTTAAGCGTGGCTCTCTTTTAGAAAAGGACTTTCCCTTCAGGACAGCACATGGACAGCCCCTAGAAACTGGTCAGTCCGGCTCCAGGGCCCCTGTGGACTCTTCCCGCTCAAACTCACCGCCATTGCACCGCCCAGTCGACTGTACAAACCCACGACAATGACCCCGGCGATCTCCACAAAGCAGTGGTTACAACCTTTCCCCTCCCTCTCGAGGATGCCAGGCCTCCCACGAAACTAAAGCACACGCTTCACACCTGCTGAGGCAATCATCCGGCTCCTTACCAACTACGGCCACGGCATCTCACAGCCCGCCGGGAAGTGTAGTTCCCAGACCACTCGAGCAGAGGCCCAGCAGGCGCTTACTGACTACAATTCCCAGAGAAAAATGGGTTATCGGAAGTCTGCCCGATAGGCCCACTCAGAGAGGAACCGGCAGTGACGTCACTGGCATGTGGAACTACAAAGTCCATGATGCAGTGTGGGATCTCAGAACATCGCGAGTGTGCCCTGGTTAGGTTGGAGTGCCTTGGCCATCAACTTTTTCACCCGGTAGAGTTGGTTGCCTCTCGGGATGCCAGGAAACGCAGTTAATTACTATTCGGTGACTGAGGTGCTACTTATGGCTTGCCACTATGCACAGATATTTATTACTGTCAGTGGCATTCAACAGCCCAGCATTTAGACATTGTATAACCGCGTATTAACAATCTCCTTTTTGTTATTGTTGTTGTTTTTGAGACGCAATATCGCTCTGTCGCCCAGGCTGGAGTGCCGCGGCGCGATCTCGGCTCACTGCAACTTCCGCCTCCTGGGTTCAAGCGATTCTCCTGCCCTAGCCTCCTTAGTAGCTGGGTCTACAGGCGCGCGCCACCGCGCTCAGCTAATTTTTGTATTTTCAGTAGAAGCGGGGTTTCACCATGTTGGCCAGGATGGTCTCGATCTCTTGACCTCGTGATGCGCCCGCCTCGGCCTCCCAAAGTGTTGGGATTACAGGCGTGAGCCACCGTGCACGGCCAACAATCTCCATTTTTAAGCGAGAGACTGAAAGCCTACCTGGTCCCATTGTCTGGCTGAGACTGTTTAGACTGCTACCAAACAGGGCCAGGCGCGGTGGCCATAATACCATTATTTTGGGAGGCCAAGGTGGGTGGATGACCTGAGGTCAGGAGTTTGAGACCAGCCTGGCCAACGTGGTGAAACCCCGTCTCTACTAAAAATAGAAAAATTAGCTGGGTATGGTGGCGTGCACCTGTAGTCCCAGCTACTCGGGAGGCTGAGGCAGGAGAATTGCTTGAACCCAGGAGGTGGAGGGTGCCCTGAGTCGAGATGGCACCACTGCACTCCATCCTGGGCGACAGAGTGAGACTCCGTCTCAAGAAAAAAGAAAAGATTGGCCCGACGCCGTGGCTCACACCTGTAATCCCAGCACTTTGAGAGCGAAGGGGGGATAGATCATGAGGTCAGGCGTTCACCTGGCCAAGATGGTGAAACCCCGTCTCTACTAAAAATACAAAAAATTATCCGGGCGTGGTGGCGGCGGGCGCCTGTAGTCCCAGCTACTCGAAAGGCTGAGGCAGGAGAATGGCGAGAACCCGGGAGGAGGAGCTTGCAGTGAGCTGAGATCGCGCCACTGCACTCCAGCTTGGCGACAGAGTGAGATTCAGTCTAAAAAACAACAAAAAAGAAAAAGACATGCACAGCTGGGCACGGTGGGCTACGCCTGGAATCCCAGCACTTTGAGAGTCCGAGGCAGGTGAGTCCAAGTCAGGAGTTTGAGACCAGCCTGACCAATACGGTGAAACCATGTCTCTGCTAAAAGTGCAAAAATTAGCCGGGCGTGGTGGAACGTGCCTGTAGTCCTAGCTACAGTCCTGAGACAGAAGAATCGCTTGAACCCAGGAGGCGGAGGTTGCAGTGCGCTGAGATCGCAACACTGCACTCCAGTCTGGGGGACAGAGTGAGACTCAAAAAAAAAAAAGAAAAAGACAGGCACTGCCACACCCTTCAGAGAGCTTCGAGTCTAGTGGAAGGGACAGACATTAAACCAGTGAGAGCAATGGGAGGCCATCAAAGGATTTTAAGCAAGGAAGGGACATGGTTCTATTTGTATTTTTTTTTTTTTTTTTT
>NW_012107175.1:540627-545219 GCF_000951045.1 Mandrillus leucophaeus
TTTCACCATGTTGGTCAGGCTGGTCTTGAACTGCTAACTGTGATCCACCTGCCTTGGCCTCCCAAAGTGCTGGGATTATAGGCATGAGCCACCATGCCCAGCCTTCCGATTTATTTATTTTATTTTATTGATACGGAGTTTTGTTCTTGTTGCCCAGGCTGGAGTGCAATTGCACGATCTTGGCTCACTGCAACCTCTGCCGCCCAGATTCAAGGGATTCTCCTGCCTCAGCCTCCTGAGTAACTGGAATTATAGGCATGTGCCACCACACCCAGCTAATTCTGTATTTTCAGTAGAGACAGGGTTTCTCCAGGTTGGTCAGGCTGGTCTTGAACTCCCGACCTCAGGTGATCCACCTGCCTCGGCCTGGGATTACAGGCATGAGCCACTGTCCCGGGGCCCCCATTTTTTTTAAACCCAACCCACTGGTCACTCTGCTCAATTTGGTAATTTGTCAGCATTTCTAAATTTAGATCCATAAGGCTATAATTAGTTTTAGCTTGTCTCTGAGTCCTTTTGTATTTGTTTTTCGTGCATATTTACCTAGCTTCCCTACCTTCAGATGACAAGGTTCTCTGAGGAAAAAATTGTGGGAACTTCTTTATATGCTTCTGCTCCTAAGAGGTGTATGGCATTCAATGAATAGCATTATTTCCCTACCCTTTTAGGGACTTTTTGTTTTTCAATGTTTTTTTCTTCTACATCTGTGTTCTGCCTTTACCTCTATGCTTCCTGGATGGCAAACAGATTTCTATTTTAATTGACACAAGCGAAGAGTAGAAGAATAAAGAGAAGAGGGTCGATTTTTTTTTAGACGGAGTCTCGCTCTGTCGCCCAGACTGGAGTGCAGTGTCGTGATCTCGGCTCACAACAAGCTCCGCCTCCCGGGTTCACGCCATTCCCCTGCCTCAGCCTCCCGAGTAGCTGGGACTACAGGCGCCTGCCACCATGCCCGGCTAATTTTTTGTATTTTTAGTAGAGACGGGGTTTCACTGTGTTAGCCAAGATTGCTCGATCTCCCGACCTCGTGATCCGCCCTCCCCGGCCTCCCAAAATGCTGGGATTACAGGCGTGAGCCACCGCGCCCGGCCCGAAGGTAGCATTTTTTAGGACTTACGGGTTTAGCTGATGATGGGGTCGCTCTGCATAAAACTTTAGACAAAACTAATGGATCAGCAGAGGAAGGCAGGGTCAGGGTGCCGTGGTGGTTGCATTCACGGGCTTTGGAGTCAGATGACTGGGTTTGCATTGATGCTGTGTTCCAGGCTAGCTCTATGGCTTTAGGCGAGTTCCTTCAACCCTTGGACCTCTGGATTATCATGGGAATCAGGAGATAATGATAATACCTACTTCTTAGGCTTGCTATGAGAATAAAAGGAGCTAAGCCAAGGTGATTAGCCCAGTGCCTAGAATGTGGTAAGTGCTCAGGAAATATTAAGCTGGAAGGAAGGAAGGAAGGAAGGAAGGGAGGGAGGGAGGGAGGGAGGGAGGGAAGAAAGGAAGGAGGGAGGGAGGGAGGAAGAGAGGGAGGGAAGACAGGAAAGGTTAAAACTACGGGAAGCCAGTTTGGTCAGTTAGTTAATGAAAATTCTAAATCTAGTTAACATGAGCTAGGAACAAGAACAAGTAACCATGATAATTAGGTAAACTGCCTTTTTATTTAGATAAATGTAACCAAATTAAAGAAGTTGTACTTCTCAGTTGCCAAATTTTTGAGAAATCCCTGTTTTCTAGATTTCTTCTAAAGTGATATATTTGTAACTCCCAGAAATTAAAAATCACTAACTCATGCTATACTACTCCAGCCTTAGGACCCACAAGATTCAGCCTGCCATCTCATCAACATTCCACAGAGGATGGAAGGCTGTGTCATGGGCTCATATGTGAAACGTGACACCTGAGTCATCAAAACACAGCTTGTGGTTTTTAAATAGCCAACCTACCCACCACTACTGTTAATGTCTCCACCATGAGCATCACCATTATAGAGCAGTCCAAAGGCTCTACAAGAAATAGAAGGAAGAAAGGAAAGAAGGGAAGGAGAAAGGGAAAGAGGGAGACAGGAAGGAAAAGGGGAAAAGAAGGAAGAAAAGAAGGGAGAAAAAGAAACAGGTAGGACGGGTTTAGTGGCTCACACCTGTAATCCCAGCACTTTGGGAGGCTGAGGCGGGTGGATCACCTGAGGTCAGGAGTTCGAGACATGCCTGGCCAACATGGTGAAACCCTGTCTCTACTAAAAATACAAAAATTAGCCAAGCATGGGAGCACATACCTGTAATCTCAGCTACTTGGGAGGCTGAGGCAGGAGAATCACTTGAACCTGAAAGGCAGAGGTTGCAGTGAGCCGAGATCACACCATTGCACTCCAGCCTGGGCAACGATAGTGAAATTCTGTCTAAAAAAAAAAAAAAAAAAGACAGCCAATCATACATTATCAAGATTCCAATGTCACTGAGTTTTTTTAGAATTTATTTTTGTGTGTTTACAAGGTTTAAGATGCCTGTCTGTATTGTATCAATGAGATTAGACTGGTCTAAACTATATGAACTGGAGAAGCAACCATGGTCATACCCTTTTATTCCCTAATAATTGGTCAGATCCCTAATATCTTATTAGCCAGAAGTCTAGTATCTTCCTCTAGATCCTATTCCATATAGAGTCTGAGACTGTGAATTCTGGAGTGGGATTGCCTGATTTTGAATCATGAATCCCACCCCCATCCATAACTTGTTGTGTGACCTTGACCTGTCTGCACCTGTAGCATGGTGATATCATGGTACTTATCTAGTAATCATCTGTAATAAATAGAGGATTATGTTAGATTATCTATTAAATATTTATTAACCATCTTTTTTTTTCTTTTTTTGAGACAGGGTCTCACTCTGTCACCTAGGATGGTGTGCAGTGGGATGATCATGACTTACTGTAGTCCTGACCTCCCAGCCTCAAGCAGTTCTCCCACTTTAGCCTCCCAAGTAGCTAGGACTACAGGTGCCCACTACCATGCCCAGGTGGTTTTTTAATGTTTTATAGAAACAGGATCTCACTATGTTGCCCAGGCTGGTCTCGAACGTCTGTTCTTAAGTGATCCTCCCACCTCAGCCTCTCAAAGTTCTGGGATTACAGGTGTGACCATTGTGCCCTGCCAAGCTTCCATTATATCCTAGGGATCTCTTTCTCAGTGCTCTTTCTTCACAAAGAAGGCCAGGCGCGGTGGCTCATGCCTGTAATCCCAACACTTTGAGAGGCTGAGACAGGCAGATCACTGGAAGTCAGGAGTTCGAGACCAGCCTGACCAACATGGTGAAACTCCGTCTCTCTAAAAATACAAAAATTAGCCAGGTGTTGTGGTGCGTGCCTGAAATCGCAACTACTTGGAAGGCTGAGGCAGGAGAATCACTTAAACCGGGAGGCGGAGGTCGTGGTGAGCAGAGATTGCACCACTACACTCCAGCCTGGCCGACAGAAAGAGACTCCATCTCAAAACAAAACAAAACAAACAAAAAAACAAACTTAACAAAGAATACAAAATTCCTGACCTCATGAAACTTTATATTCTATGTGGGGTGGGGCAGAGAGAGCACAAATAAATGAAAAAAACATTTTATATAGTGAGATATGCTATGAAGAAGATAAAGCAGGATGATGCAATAGAGAGTAACTAGGGGAGGGAAGTGAGGTGACAGTTTAGGTTGGATGGTCAAGGTCATCCCAAAGAGGTGATACTTGAGCTGAGAAAAAAAAGTCAGGCACACAAAGATATGTGTAAAATAGTTCCAGGCAGGAGAACTAGCAAGTGCAAAGGCATGAAGTGGGAAAGAACCTAGTTTTTTTGTTTGTTTGTTGTTTGTTTTTTTGAGACCGAGTCTCACTCTGCTACCCAGGCTGGAGTGCAATGGTGCACTCATGGCTCACTGCAGCCTTGATTTCCTGGTCTCAAGCAATCCTCTCGCCTCAGTCTCCCAAGTGAACTTAAAATGTTTGAAAAACCAAATATGCTTTTCTCCTCATACCTCTCTTTTCAAACATCCAGCATCGCCTTCTCACATTCTACTGGATAGCTTCTTCACTCACTGACAGCACAGAAGCAATCAATACACAACTTTCATGATTTCCTTTTACTACATCTGCTATCACACGTCTATCTACTAATATGTGCTCTTTTTGTCACAGTGAACAACAATTAGGGTTCCTATTAAGACCTATGCTCCATTTGTACATTAGACCCCATTGTCTTTTGCCCACTAGGAGATTTTATTCCTAGTTTCTCATTCACCTCTCGCATCATCAGATTTTTTCTCTCTAGATCATACTTGTCTGCATTCACACATATCTTCTAACCTAATGCAAGCAGATAAGCACGCAAAACCAAACTGAACAAAATGCCAACAAACCCTCTCCTTTGCCCTATTCCACAATACCCTTTCAGTACTGTCCAGTACCTTCATTACTCTACTCCCCTTTACAGTAAAGCTCTTTAGGAGAACTGCCACGCTTTCTCTAATTCGTGTTCTCCATTTTTCTCCTCAACCTTTTATTTATTTATTTATTTATTTATTTTATTTTATTTTATTTATTTTTTTTTTTTTGAG
>NW_012107175.1:545629-551593 GCF_000951045.1 Mandrillus leucophaeus
TGGTCTCAAACTCGTCAACTCAAGCAATCCTCCTGCCTCGGCCTCCCAAAGTGGTAGGATTACAGATGTGAGCCACCATGCCCAGTCTCTCCTCAGCCTTTTATTTATTTTTTATTTTTATTTTTTTTAGAGGGAGTCTCACTTTGTCATCCAGGCGGGAGTGCGGTGGCGTGATCTCAGCTCACTGCAACCTGCAGCCCCCCGGGTTCAAGCGAGTCTCCTGCCTCAGCCTCCCGAGTAGCTGGGATTACAGGTGCCCACCACCATGCCTGGCTAATTTTTGTATTTTTAGTAGAGACGGGGTTTCGCCATATTGGCCAGGCTGGTTTCGAACTCCTGACCTTATGATCCTCCTGCCTTGGCCTCCCAAAGTGCTAGACGACAGGCATGAGCCACCGCTTCCAGCCTTCCTCAACCTTTTACCTGCCCTACTCCATGGACTTGTCCAGATCATCACTGACCTCCATGCTGCCAAATCCAATGGCCAATTCTCTGTTCTCATCTTATTTGACCTATGAACTACGTTTGACATATTTGAAAACTCCTTTCTTGAAACATATTTCTTCACTCTCTATTCTTTCCTGATTTATTGGCCATACCTCTTCAATTTACTTAATATTCCTCACCTTTTCTCTAATGGCCCTTCCTTTTTAGACATACTCATATACTAAGTGATCTTATCCAGGCCAATGGCTTTAAACACAATTTACATGCTGATAAGTCCCCAATTTTAAGTACAGGCCCAACCCCTCTCATGAACTTTAGACTTAAGATCCAACTGCCTACTTGACATCTCCACTTGAATTTTTATATTAGTTATCTATTGCTGCCTAACGAATTACCCCAAAACTTAGTGGCTAAAAACAATAATAACCAGAGCCGGGCATGGTGACTCACACCTGTAATCCCAGCACTTTGGGAGGCCAAGGCAGGTGAATCACCTGAGGTCAGGAGTTTGAGACCAGCCTGGCCAAAATGGTGAAACCCCGTCTCTATTAAAAATACAAAAATTAGCTAGGTGTGGTGGCATGTACCTGTACTCCCAGCTCTTGGGAGGCTGAGGCAGGAGAATCGCTTGAACCCAGGAGGCGGAGGTTGTAGTGAGCCAAGATCGCGCCATTGCACTCCAGCCTGGGCAAGAAGAGCAAAACTGTCTCAAAAATAATAATAATAATAATAATAATAATAATAATAACAACCACCATTTTTTAAGAGGTCTCACTATGTCGCCCAGGCTGGACTCAAACTCCTGGGTTCAAGAAATCCTCCCACCTCAGCTTCACAAGTTGGTGGGACTACAGGCACATGCCACTGCACCTGGCAATATAACCATTTATTATCTCTGAGTTTCTGTTGGTTAGAGGTTTTGGAGCAGTTTGGTTGGGTGGTTCTGGTTTAGGAGTTTTCATAAGATTGTATTCAGATTTTAGCTAGGAAAACGTTTATCTGAAGCTTTGGCTGGGGCTGGAGGGTCTTCTTCCGATATGGCTCCCTCACAAGGCTGGAAAGCTAGTCCTTGCTGTTGGAAAGAGGTCTCAGTTCCGCTCAGTGTGGGCCTCTGGATTTCTTGAGAGCCTTGCAATATGGCGACTGTCTTTCCCAGAACAAGAGATCCAAGTCAGAAGTTACGATCCCTAAGCCAGTGTGGGAGGAAAGTACAAGTGAATGTGAATAATAAGAGGTAAAAATAATTGTGGGCCATCTTGAGACTGGCTACCACAATGTCTAAAAGCCATTTCGTACTTCTCATGTTCAAAACTGAATTCTGGATCTACCAGCTGTTTGCTGAATCTGTTCCTCCCTCATTTTTCCCAATCTCAAGCCAGTGCTCAGGCCAAACACTTTGATGTCATCCTTGATTCCTCTTTGTCTTTCATATCCACAATCTACCAGCCAAACTTGTTGACTCTACTCTCAAAATATACCCAAAATCCAACTTCTCACTATAAGTCTAGTCCAAACCATCATCATTGCTGGCTTGGATTAATGTAGTAGCCTCCTAACTTGTTTCTGTACCTCCTCTTTTGCCCCCTTCAGTCTGATACTCATAAAGCAACCACAGTGATCCCATCAAAACAAAACAAAACAAAAAACAAACAAAAAACAGCAGAGGAGGTTATTTCATCCCTCTATTTAAAACCTTCAGTGTCTGGCCAGGCACTGTGGCTCACACCTGTAATCCCATCACTTTGGGAGGCCAAGGCAGGCAGATCATGAGGTCAGGAGTTCAAGACCAGCCTGGCCAACATGGTGAAACCCCATCTCTACTAAAAACACAAAAATTAGGCCGGGCGCGGTGGCTCAAGCCTGTGATCCCAGCACTTTGGGAGGCCGAGACAGGCGGATCACGAGGTCAGGAGATCGAGACCATCCTGGCTAACACGGTGAAACCCCGTCTCTACTAAAAATACAAAAAACTAGCCGCGCGAGGTGGCGGGCGCCTGTAGTCCCAGCTACTTGGGAGGCTGAGGCAGGAGAATGGCGTAAACCCGGGAGGCGGAGCTTGCAGTGAGCTGAGATCCAGCCACTGTACTCCAGCCTGGGTGACAGAGCAAGACTCCGTCTCAAAAAAAAAAATAAATAAAAATAAAAAAATAAATAAATAGAAATTAAAATAAAAAAAATAAAAAAACACAAAAATTAGCCAGGCATGGTGGTGGGCACCTGTAATCCCAGCTACTCGGGAGACTGAGTCGGGAGAATTATTTGAACCCGGGAGGCAGAGGTTGCAATGAGCCGAGATTTCGCCATTGCACTCCAGCCTGGGTGATGGGGTGAGACTCTGTCTCAAAAAACAAAAAACAAAACCCTTCAGTGTCTTCCAATCTCAGAAGTAATTTTTTGTTGTTGTTGAGACAAGATCTTGCTCTATCACCCAGGCTAGGCATGGTGCAATCACAACTCACAGCAGCCTTGACCTCCCAGTCTGGTGTGATCCTTCTATTTCAACCTCCTGAGTAGGTGGGACCACAGGCACGCACCACCATGCCTGGTTAGTTTTTTTCATTTTTTGTAGAGATGGGGTCCTGCTATGTTGCTCAGGCTGGTCTCAAACTCCTGGACTCAAGTGATTCTTCTGCCTTGGCCTCCTAAAATACAGGGATTACAAATGTAAGCCACTGCACCTGGCCAACAAGTAAAATCTGAAGTCCTTACCATGACGCAGTATGGCCTCTAACTACCTCTTTGATCTGGCCTCTAACTACCTCTTTCACTCATCTACCATCGGTTTCTTCCTGGTTCACTCTGCTCCAGCCCCACTGCCTCTTTCCTTTTCTCAAACGTGCCAAGTCGGCTCCTGCCTCAGGGTCTTCACACTTCCCTGGAAAGCCCCTGTCCCAGATATCTACACAGCTAACACACACACTACCTTCAAGCCACTGCTCAGTCTTTTTACCTTCCCCATAACTCTCGATCTCCTCATTTTGCCTCATTTTCCTTCTTAGGATACGTTCTAAGAATATTAGACCTGACATATTATATTGTTATTTATTTGTCATTATTATCTTGCTACTAAAATAGATCTCCGACAGAATGCCTATTTTCTTCATTGCTGTATCCCCGGGGCCTATAATAGTATTCTACTTATGATAGATTTTCAATCAATATTGCGTGAAGGTAAGGAAGGCTGAATGCAGGAACTGAAAGAGGCTAATTTGTGTAAAGTTGCATGGCAGAGTGCCTGGCACACAGGGGTATGAGTTATTTTTATTTGATATGTCTAAATCACAAGGGGCTTATTTAATCCAAAGACGAGTGGATGGTTTTAAACATCAGAGTGGACTCTTCTAACATCAGAGGGATAACAAGATGGAATGAGAGTCTTGTCAGTCCACTACTGCTGTTTTCTATTCCCCTCCTTTCCCTGCCCAAACAACCCCAACAGTCACTACTGACATGGAGCTTTCCACATTTCTCCTGCATGCTTATCTAATCTGCAAGGACGTCAGATCTGGGTCTCCGCACAGGTCCAATGGGAACACATAAAGATCTTGGGGAATTGGGGCAAGGACTATTTCCAGTAACCACACACCCAAAGATGCTATTCTCAATCTTTTCTCCCTGGTGACACTGCTCTTAACATGTGAAGCAATATTTTTGTCTTATGGGGTCGCGCTCTGTCACTCAGGCTGAAGCGCAGTGGCACGATCTCAGCTCACAGCATCTATGACCTCCTGCCTTAAGTGATGCTTTCACCTCAGCCTGCTGAGTAGCTGGGACTGCAGGCATTCGCCACCACACCTGGCAAATTTTTAAATTTTTTGTAGAGACGGGGTCTCACTATCTTGCCCAGGTTGGTCTTGAACTCCTAGGCTCAAGAGATCCTCTTGCCTTAGCCTCCCAAAGTGCTGGGATTACAGACTTGAGCCACTGTGGTCGTGCGAAGCAATTTTGTATTTATTTATTTATATAAGGCAGGTTCTTTCTCTGTCACCCAAGCCAGAATACAGTGGCATAAACATGGCTCACTGCAGCCTCGACCTCCTGGGCAATTCTCCCGCCTCATTTTTTGTAGAGACAGGGTCTCACCATGTTGCCTAGGCTGGTCTTGAACTCCTGGGCTCAAGTGATCTTTCCACTCAGCCACCCAAATTGCTTGGATTATAAGCATGAGCCACCATGCTTGGCTTGAAGCAACATTCTGGTTCTTTTTTTCCCCCGACAGAGTCTTGCTCTGTTGTCCAGGCTGGAGTGCAGTGGTGTGATATTGGCTCACTGCAACCTCTGCCTCCCAGGTTCAAGCAATTCTCCTGCCTCAGCCTCCCAAGTAGCGGGGACTACAGGCGTGTGCCACCATGCCCAGCTTATTTTTGTATTTTTAGTAGAGACAGGGTTTCACCATGTTGGCCAGGCTGGTCTCAAACTCCTGATCTCAAATGATTTGCCTGCCTCAGCCTTGCAAAGTGCTGGGATTACAGGCGTAAGCCACTGTGCCCAGCCTTGAAGCAACTTTTTAAAAAATCGAGATACTTCTAGAGTCATATGCAATTGTAAGATGTAATATAGAAAGAACCCTCACACACTCTTCCCAGTTTCCTCCAATGGTAGCATTTATTTTTTTGACACAAAGTTTTGCTCTGTTGGCCAGGCTGGTCTCAAATTCCTGGACTCAAGAGATCCTCCTACTTCAGCTTCCTGAGTAGCTGGAATCACAGGCACCTGCCATCACACCCAGCCAATGGTAACTTTTTGCAAAACTGTAGTATAATTTGAAGACCAGAATATTGACATTGATACATGTTTTTTGTTCATTTGTGTGTGTGCGTGTGTGTGTGTCTGCACATAAGCCTTTAGAAGACACACACACACACACGAAGTCTTCAAAAAGTTTATGGAAAATGTGTAGTATGAAAACACTATGCATGGATTTCAAATTTTTTTAACAAAATAAACTCATACTAACTTGTTATAACATTTCTAAACAGGATCTAGTTTGAGGCCCTAAGAGGGATAAGACATCAGTTTGAAAAGGGCCCCTATTAAAGCAACATGAATTCTGCTAAAATTGAAGAAAGAGCAAACATCAAACTTTTTGTGACGCTTGGGTGGAATAATGTAAATTATTCATGCTTTACAAAAACCTCATGGGAACATTGCTCCCAAATAAATCAGCAGTTTACAAAGGGATAGCTTGTTATAAGAAGGGACAAGAGAGTGTAGACGATGAACCCCACAGCTGCAGATCATCCACATCAATTTGCTACAAAAAAAAAAAAAAGGCCGGGCGCGGTGGCTCAAGCCTATAATCCCAGCACCTTGGGAGGCCAAGACAGGCAGATCACGAGGTCAGGAGATCGAGACTATCCTGGCTAACACGGTGAAACCCCATCTCTACTAAAAAAAAAAAAAAATACAAAAAACTAGCCGGGCGAGGTGGCGCGCACCTGTAGTCCCGGCTACTCAGGAGGCTGAGGCAGGAGAATGGCGTAAACCCGGAAGGCGGAGCTTGCAGTGAGCTGAGAT
>NW_012107175.1:553428-555072 GCF_000951045.1 Mandrillus leucophaeus
CCGCCACTTCGCCCGGCTAGTTTTTTGTATTTTTTAGTAGAGACGGGGTTTCACCGGGATAGCCAGGATGGTCTCGATCTCCCGACCTCGTGATCCGCCCGTCTCGGCCTCCCAAAGTGCTGGGATTACAGGCTTGAGCCACCGCGCCCGGCCCAGGTCTCCATGTCTTGACCTCGTGATCCACCTGCCTCAGCCTCCCAAAGTGCTGGAATTATAGGCGTGAGCCACTGTGCCTGGCCTTATTTTTCTTTTAATTGCCCTTTTCCATGAACTTTTTGAGGTCCCTTCTTCTGTGCATATGTATGTAAGTTTAGTTCTATTTTTTCTTTTTTTTGACCCAGCCATCAACTTGACTTTATATATGTTTAGTTCTATTCAGTTTACCATCCTGTAGTTCCTGCATCCACCATCACAGTCAAGAATCAAAACAGTTCCAACACCAAAAGTGTCCCTCATGTTGCACTTTTATAACCACACTCACTCTCCCTGAGTTGGGAAGGGGTCTCAGTTGTCTCAGTTCCTCTCAATGTGGGCCTCTCCATAGGGCTGCTAGAATGTCTTGAAACATGATGACTAGCTTTCCCCCGAGCAAGAGATCAAAGGCGGGAGCTAGTTTTTGTTTCTTTTTTTTTTTTTTTTTTTTTTCCAGCAGTCTCACTCTGTCACCCAGGTTGGAGTGCAGTGGCTTGATCTCGGTTTACTGCAACTTCTGTTTCCCAGGTTAAAGCAATTCTCATGCCTCAGTCTCCCAAGTAGCTGCGATTACAGGCATGTGCCACCACACCTAGCTAACTTCTGTAGCTGTTCGAAGTGAAGGGAAAATGTGGATAAACTTAAAAAAAGGTGGGGGAAGAGGAGAGAGAAAAGAAGAGGCAAGAGTTGCAAGTGAGAAAGCTCTTGGCTTGCTGTCAGAACTTCTGGATGCTACTTCTACTCCACAGAGGTGTAATTCTGAGTAAACCACTTGCCTCTCTGGGCCTTTTCCTTCATTTGAAAAGTTGTGAGGAGGGGTTTGGTGAGAGAGTTTCATTAGATGAGTTTTAAGTGCACCTCTGATTTTACTACTCTATGTAAGGGATTTATATACTGGGGCCAGCAAACTAAACCCTGCTGGCATCTGCTTTGTACACCTGTGAGGTTACAATGGCCTTTACATTTTTGTTTGTATTAAATTAAATTAAATTTATTTATTTATTTATTTGAGACAGGGTCTTGCTCTTTTGCCCAGGCTGGAGGGCAGTAATATGATCTCAGCTCACTGCCACCTCCACCTCTCCAGTTCAATAAATTCTCCTGCCTCAGACTCCCAAGTAATTGGGATTACAGGCGTGTGCCACCACGGCCGGCTAATTTTTTGTTTGTTTGTTTTTGAGACAGAGTCTCGCTGTGTCGCTGAGGCTGGAGTGCAGTGGCCCGATCTTAGCTCCTGGGTTCAAGTGATTCTCCTGCGTCAGCCTTCTGAGTAGCTGTGACTACAGGCATGTGCCACCACGCCCGGCTAATTTTTGTATTTTTAGTAGAGACGGGGTTTCACCATGTTGGCCAGGCTGGTCTCGATCTCCTTACCTCATGATCCGCCTGCCTCGACTTCCCAAAGTGCAGGGATTACAGGCGTGAGCCACCGCGCCCAGCCATAATCTTTTT
>NW_012107175.1:555122-556287 GCF_000951045.1 Mandrillus leucophaeus
AAAAAAAAAAAAAAATTAATCTTGTTTGTGCCCTAATGGAAGAGGAGCAACAATTTACAGCAGAAACAGTGGCCAACACCATAGACATTTCAACTGGTTCCACTTACACAATTCTAACTGGAAATTAAAGTTGAGCAAACTTTCCACTAAATGGGTGCCAAAACTGCTGCAACCAGATCAGCTGCAGACAAGAGTAGCTTTCACTGGAAATTTTGAAGTGAGATCACAATCCTGAAGCATTTCTTCAAAGAATTGTAACAGGAGATGAAACAGGGCTTTAGGAGTACAATCCCGAAGACAAAACACAATCAAAACAATAGCTACCAAGAAATAGCAGTGGACTAGTCAAAGCAAAAGCAGACTGGTCAGCAGCAGAGGTCACGGCAACAGTTTTTTTTGGATGTTCAAGGCATTTTGCTCAAGGGCTAAAGAATGATAACATATGCTTATTATGAGAGTGTTTTCAGAAAATTAGCTGAAGCTTCAGCAGAAACACATCTGTGAAAGTTACACCAGAGATTCCTTCTCCATCTTGGCAATGCTCCTGCTCATTAATCTCATCAAACAGCCAGGTATGGTGGCTCATACCTGTAATCCCAGCACTTTGGGAGGCTGAGGAGGGCGGATCACGAGGTCAGGACGTCGAGACCATCCTGGCTAACACGTTGAAACTCTGTCTCTACTAAAAATACAAAAAATTAGCCGGACATGGTGGTGGGCACCTGTAGTCCCAGCTACTAGGGAGGTTGAGGCAGGAGAATGGCATGAACCCAGGAGGTGGAGTTTGCAGTGCGGTGAGGTTGCACCACTGCACTCCAGCCTGGGAGACAAAGCAAGACCCTGTCTCAAAAAAAACCAAAAAAACAAAAAAACAAAAAAAACTTAGGCAGCTACCCTGTGGTCCTAATTTAGCTCCTTCTGCCTTCTTTTTGTTTCCTAATGTTTAAAAAATATGTAAAGGGCCCCCATTTTTCTTCACTTCTTAATGTAAAAAAAGACTGCATTGACATGGCTAAATTCCCAGGACTCTCAGTTCTTTAGGGATGAACTAAATGCCCAGTATCTTTTGTGTGATATCACTTGTGTGTTCTCAATGTGTCTGGAACTTGATAAAGCTTATGTTGAGAAATAAAGTTTGTGGTTTTTCTTTTTCTTTTTTTTCTTT
>NW_012107175.1:559057-572538 GCF_000951045.1 Mandrillus leucophaeus
CACCATGTCTGGCTACTTTTGTATTTTTAGTAGAGACCGGTTTCACCATGTTGGTCAGGTTGGTCTCGAACTCCTGACTCTAGGTGATCCACCCGCCTTGGCCTCCCAAAATGCTGGGATTACAGGCGTGAGGTACCGCCGCCCGGCCCGGCCTACATTTTTAAATGGTGAAAAAAATGGTATGTGAAAATTATATAAATTTAAAATTTTATATAATTTTTATAAATTTTTATAATACAGCCACAATCATTCTATTTACATACTGTCCATGTTTAATTTTATGCCAAGACATTGTATGTTGGGTAGTTGCCATAGATACCTCAAGGCTCACAAAACCAAAAATATTTAGTGTCTGATCCTTTGCAGAAGTGTGCCTCTACCTGTTCTGTATATATATGGTATGTCTGTTTATTTGAGGTTGATCCATTTCTTTTATATGAAGTGTGTGCTCATTAGGTATTTTTCAAAATGTTATTACAATGCATAACCCCATAAAACCGTTCATCTTCTTAAGAGGAGAAGCTCCGTTTTGCTCACCACTGGACTCCCAGTGCCTTACTCAGTGCTGGCAATTGCAGGGACTCAGTATATGTTATTGGGTAAGCATTTTAACATCAGTGCTAAATCAGTGATTTCAAAACTCCAGAAGGAATTTCTCACCTACTAGAAAGTTAAGTTGACTATATCGGTAGTGTCTAATTTTTCTTTAAAATTATTTTTTTAATCCTTCTTTGCTGATTAAAATTCTCCCTACCCGTCCCCCAACCACTGAATTTTAGATATGCAATGGAAAGATAATTAGAACCAAACTATTGGAGTCGTTTTTCTTTCTAAATAAAGCAACATTTATTAATAATACTAGCAAAATTGAAATGGCCTCAGCCTTTTACATCCGTGCGCCACGTTTTAAAAATGACGATTACTGGATTCCAAGGCATGGTTGTCAGAAACATTCTGCGTAATTAAAGCAGAGCAGCAAAAAATACAAACGTGAGTGCCGATCAACATGAGTGTGTAAAGAAAAAAAGTAAAATTTTGCATTCTGTGCAATGTGTCGAACGTGAACGTATTGCACGTTGTGTTGCAGATTTACTACAGCTGAGTCATTTCGGGACACGAGTGTGTGTTTCCAGGAAAAACGAGAGGAAGGAACCAGGCTGAGGGGCTCGCCGGGTTCCCCCAGGCACTCCCAGCAGCAGACACCAGTATTCCGCGGCGGGCGGCGGCGTGGTCAAAAAAAGGCGCCGCTGCCCCTTTAAGAGGCAAAGCACCTTTTCCAAGATACCATCTTGCACCAGGAGTTCACGTAAGCTCTCCACCTACCTTGCTATATCTCTCCTCCCTGACTGGGTACGGCCTGCCGGCGGGGCGAGTGAGCCTTTTCATTGGTCTTACCCTCAGGGCCCTCTCTCTCTTATTGGTTGTCAGGTCTGCCACTCGGCACTGTCTCCCGCCCACCTCAACCTTCGGGCTAGGTTGAGTGAGGGCTCTTGGGTTAGTTCCTGTTAGGCCCCGGCCGGGGGAGTAGGTTGAAGTCTCCTAAGATGCCCGGTGGGCTGGGGCACCGGGAGCTGTGAAGGGAACGTGAGGAGGCGGCGTAGTGGAGACCCACGGCAGGCCTGAAGAAGAGCGGCGGCCGAGCCCGCCTTCCCTGCACCATGCTCATAGAGGATGTGGATGCCCTCAAGTCCTGGCTGGCCAAGTTACTGGAGCCGATGTGAGTGAGCCGGGCTGGGCCGGGGCCGGCGAACGTGGGCGTTGGGGACCCGCGGGGGCGTGGGGGAGGGGAGGCGGCGTGGGGGGCGGCGCTGAGGGGCCGCGGCCGGGAGGTCCCGGCGACGCCTTCCCTGTAGTACTATCACCATTGTGGTGGGGCTGAGGGTGGAAGAGGAACGCTGGGGACGGAGAGGCACCGTGGATGTGGGACTGGGGGGGCAGGCAAGGACAGCGAGGGCTTTTCAAACGCAAATATCGGGGTGTTGGAAGGGGTAGCAGGGGCAGTAAGGGAATTTAAAACGTTGCTGTTTGAGAACTGAGAGAGGGGTAGCAGGGCTCTTGAGGAATTTTTGAAATGTGAATATTGAGATGTCGAAGGGAATAGCAGAATATCATCAAGGGTTTGATAAACATTATTATTCCGGGACTGAAAGGTCTACAAGCAAAATATCGAGGGCATTTTCGAAATATGAGGGCAGAAGCGGATAGCAGGGACGTTGAAACTATATAGCGATTATTGGTGAGTTCTAAGGGATCAAGAATATTGGAGGATTTGAAAAATACTATGGAGTAGATGAAAAGGATGTGTGGCATTTGAAGGGTTTTAGAAATTATTGGGGAGGTGATAAGTGTGGTAGCAAAGATATTAAGGGATTTTAAAGTATTATTGAGGACTCGATAGTGCTAGGGGAACTGATGACTTTTAGATACATGAAGATTGGAAAAAATAGGTTTTTGTAAGTTTAGTTGAGGGTTGAAAGGGCTACACTGGTATGCAGCATTTATTGGTGGGGGAGTGTACCTAACAGCATATAGGGATTTTTAGATACAGGTGTTGGAGGAATAAAAGGAGCGGTAGAAAGAATAAGAGATTTGTAAATATTATTGTGCGATTGAGAGGATAGTTTTGTAAATGTTTTTGTAAGATTGAGAGGACACCTGAAGATAATTGGGGTGTAGGATGAGGGACTCAAAAGAATGAGACCAGCCTTTTAAAAATATTTTGGGTAGTGTTAGTAGAAATGTTCTTGGGAGGCTTGAAAGAGGTAATAGAGGTATCAACATTTTGTTTGTTTTATAACCTTTTTTTTCGAAACAATGCCTCACTCTGTCTCCTAGGCTGGAGTTCAGTGACTCGATCTCGGCTCACTGCAACCTCCACCTCCCGGGTTCAAGCGATTCTTCTGCCTCAGCCTCCCGAGTAGCTGGGACTACAGGCGCGCACCAGCACGCCCAGCTAATTTTTTGTGTTTTTAGTAGAGGCATGTTGGCCAGGGTGGTCTCGAACTCCTGACCTCAGGTGATCCGCTCGCCTTGGCCTTCCAAAGTGCTGGGATTACAGACGTGAGCCACTGGACCTGGCCATGTTTGATAACCATTTTAAAGGCTAGGGTTGTGGAGTGTTTATTTGGGGGAATGGGGTATGGCTAGTTACTGGAAAGGAAAGGATAATGTTCTGCCTCCTCCTTGCTTCCGCTTATTCTCTTTTTGAAGGTTAGGGCTTTCTGCTTGAAAGAAAGGGATAGAAGAAGAGATGTGCAGGCTTCGATTCATTAGGTCAGACTGCATTAGTGGAAAATTAAGTGTTTTTCAGAGGTGAAGATAGGGAGTAGTTTGGGAGGTGTGGAGGCATGATAAAGGAGCTTTTGGGGGACAGTGTCAAGCTACTTCCTGTTAATCTTTCAGTGAAAATGACTTCTGAACACACTCGAAGGTTTTTTAGAAGAATATAGGTCTCTTGAATAGGGGTTTTTTCACCCCTACAATGAAGTTTTGGGCACAAAGATGGAAATGGTTTGTGGTGAAGGTGGGAAATAAAATGGATGTAGTGAAATTGACCATATATGGGAAAAGGTTGAAAAAAGAAAAATATCTTTATGTTTAAAGTGTTCTTCATGTGGCCGGGCACGGTGGCTCACGCCTCTAATCCCAATACTTTGGGAAGCCCGGGTGGGCGGATCATGAGGTCAGGAGTTCGAGACCAGCCTGGCCAATATGGTGAAACTCCGTCTCTACAGAAAATGTAAAAATTAACCGGGCGTGGTGGGGCGTGTCTGCAGTCCCAGCTACTGGGGAGGCTGAGGCAGAAGAATCACTTGAATCCCAGGAGGCGTAGGTTTCAGTGATCCGAGATGGTGCCACTGCACTCCAGCCTGGGCGACAGAGCCAGACTCCATCTCAAAATAATAAAAATAAGAAAAGTATTATTCATGTTAAGATTAAAAAAGAAAAAATACATCTCTTTATTTTGTATTCCTGCTGCTCTGATGCCTTTAAAAAAAAAACCTACTTTCCATACAAGTTTAATTTTGTTAGTAGATATCCTTTTAAGAAGTATTAAACATACATTTTATGTCTTGGATAGAAGGTAACAACTTTTAGCCTTGTAGTTACTTGCTTTTTCTTTTCTTTTCTTTTTTTTTTTTTTAAAGCTCCCTAAGGTGTTTTACTCTGAGTAGTGCTTTTTGGTTTTTTTTTCCCCCCCTTAATGTTGAAAGTTAGTCTGGGTGGGAGCTTCATCTTGCTTAGGCTTTTTTTTTTTTCCTAAAGCTACTTAGACTCATAGGTATGATCATTCTGTAATTTTCATGAGTAAAAATTATCTTTCAAAATGATTACTTGAGTTTAGTTTCTCCTTTTGAGTTATATATTCAACTTAAAGTCCACATGCTTATTTTTTTTTTAAATTTTTGTTATTTAGGGTAAAAAAAAGGCTAAAATATTTATTTATTTATTTGTTTGTTTGTTTATTTGAGATGGCGTTTCGCTTTTGTTGCCCAGGCTGGAGTTTGGTGGTGCAATCTCAGGTCACTGCAACCTCTGCCTCCTGGGTTCAAGCGATTCTCCTACCCCAGCCTCACTAGTAGCTGGGCTTACAGGCACTTGCCACCATGCCCGGGTAATTTTTTGTATTTTTAGTAGAGATGGGGGTTTCACCGTGTTGGCCAGGTTGGTCTCCAGTTCTTGACCTCAGGTGATCCACCCGCCTCAGCCTCCCAGAATGCTGGGATTACAGGCATGAGCCGCTGCACCTGGCCTAAAATACTTACTTTTAACTCGCCTAAGTAACGGTTTTGAATGGAGATATTAATAATAATAAAGTAAATGCAGATACCATGTATATTTTTATCCTTAGTATGTCATCATGGGAGATCTTTTGTTTGTTTAGATATCCTAAAATGTAATAAATGATATGCTAAAGTGGGCTGTGTTTGTAAATTTACTTTTTTGCATATTCCAGATTCAAGAAAATTTTCATGGCAGATTGGCATGTTGCTACAACATTGCATTTCAGAGCAGTTGCTAGGCTTTGAGATAGTATAGTTGCACTGGCTAGGTTGGAATCAAAACTATAGCTGTGCACATGATTTTTTTTTTTTTTCCTTTTGCTTTTGTTTTTGAGATAGAGTCTCACACTGTCACCCAGGCTGGAGTGCGGTGGCGCTCACTGCAACCTCCGCCTGCCGGGTTCAAGTGATTCTCCTGCTTCAGCCTCCTGAGTAGCTGGGATTACAGGTGCCCGCCACCATGCCTGGCTAATTTTTTGTATTTTTTAGTAGAGAGGGGGTTTCACTATGTTGGCCAGGCTGGTTTTGAACTCCTGACCTTGTGATCCGTCTGCCTCGGCCTCCCAAAGCGCTGGGATTACAGGCATGAGCCACTGCGCCCGGCCTGTGTGCACATGATTTTCTATCACATTTTCTTATTTAACTTAGTTTACAGTAAATTAAATTTATAAAAGCTTCCAATTCCTGGGGGATTTTTAAAATGTTACAGCTTGTCCCTAGTGAAACATATGCATATAACAGGAGGTATTTCTTTTTTTTTTTTTTTTTTTTCCAAGACAGAGTCTCGGTTGCCGAGGCTGGAGTGCAGTGGCACAATCTTGGCTCACTGCAGCCTCCGTCTCCGGGGTTCAAGCGATTCTCCTGCCTCAACCTCCCAAGTATCTGGGATTACAGGCATGCACCACCTTGCCTGGCTAATTTTTGTATTTTTGGTAGAGATGGGGTTTCACCGTGTTGGTCAGGCTGGTCTTGAACTCCTGACCTCAGGTGACCCGGCTCCCAAAGTGCTGGGATTACAGGCGTGAGCCTTACAGGCATGAGCCACTGCGCCCGGCCTGTGTGCACATGATTTTCTATCACATTTTCTTATTTAACTTAGTTTACAGTAAATTAAATTTATAAAAGCTTCCAATTCCTGGGGGATTTTTAAAATGTTACAGCTTGTCCCTAGTGAAACATATGCATATAACAGGAGGTATTTCTTTTTTTTTTTTTTTTTTTTTCCAAGACAGAGTCTCGGTTGCCGAGGCTGGAGTGCAGTGGCACAATCTTGGCTCACTGCAGCCTCCGTCTCCGGGGTTCAAGCGATTCTCCTGCCTCAACCTCCCAAGTATCTGGGATTACAGGCATGCACCACCTTGCCTGGCTAATTTTTGTATTTTTGGTAGAGATGGGGTTTCACCGTGTTGGTCAGGCTGGTCTTGAACTCCTGACCTCAGGTGACCCGGCTCCCAAAGTGCTGGGATTACAGGCTTGAGCCACCGCGCCCGGCAGAAGGTATTTCTAAACCAATCTAGTTTACAGTTGATTATTCCCTATGGACTAGTTAGTGATGTCATGGGCTAGTAGAGCTTATAACTGTCATCTTTCATTCCCTTTGTAGGTAGCAAACACATCTATTACTTTTATTAGAGGAAAGACAGGAGGGAGACAGGAAGAAACGACACCTTAACTGGCTGGAATAAACTAGTACCACCATTTTTGTTGGCAGTGCAGTAAAAGGGAGGGAAACCAATATCTCAGTCAAGAAGTTTCTCTCTTTCCCTACAGCTATATGAGTAAACTAGACTCAGTTCTTGTTTGGGGCCTTCATCTTTCCTCACTTTCAAAATATCCTAGATATCCTAGTCATAGAGACTGTGTAGGGATCATGCACAATTTAGAGATGTCATGGTTTCTTTCTGTCAGAAATAACTGCTCATTGTAAGTATGTGAAGCCCTTTAAAGTACGGTTCTACTAAATTCAGGAGATAAGTGCATCACTAAATAAATTTCTGCAAGTTTAAAAAAAGATCAGGCAAGCATTTTTCAGTAACCTGCATTTCTATCAAAACATGTTGTATTTAATGGGGAATGTTTTATTTATATTATATAAAATGTATAAATATGTATTATTCACTGCTGCTTCTTTGGCTTAGTGTAAAACTTTCTCTTGGTGTATGTTTTAAAAAGCATGGTGGAATTTGTAAACTCTTTGGACAATTTGCATCTGTCTATCTTACTTTAATAGACGTTATATGAATCAGGGCATTTAATTTCTAATTCCATATCTATTTCTGATTCACTCTGTGACAGGAGAAATTGTCTACCTTTTTCTGTTAAACAGAATTAAATTTTATTTGCCTTTTACCTACTTCACCAAGTCTGTTATGAGTATTAAAAATGTAGACTAAGTGGTTTGTGTACCTTTGAATCATTCTATAAATATAAACAACATTTTATGGTTTTTGGAATATGAAAATACGTGAAACTGTCTGCAAAAGTATTTTGCTTATTACTGTTAAACACCACTGCCACTTAAATAATGATAATCAGTCTATTACAAGGCAGATCTAGAGTCTCATTGCAGGTGCTATAGGTAGCAACAGGAACTGCTAGTCAAAGTCATAGACTTGATGTGCGGTTTTTGTGAGTTCTGGCCATATCAGTGTCTTTTAAAGTGCACTAGGAGACTGAATATGTTGTCAGCTTGGAGTGTGATAGAAAAGGCAGCAATAAGGTTAATAGAATAAGTTTATTTCATTGATTCATATTTATGGGTTCAGTGATCATGATGCGTATACTTTGGTTGAACTCTAGAGTTTACATGTTGCTTTATGTTGGCAGTCCTTATCAAATTGAACTCTGGATGGTAATCTCTGCAGTTGCCCAAATGGGAGGAAAAAATAATCATCTAGCAGTTGTTAGACCTGACCACCTGTTAAATAAACTACAGGTTAAATAAGTATTTTGAGGTATATTCTTAAGTTTGGAAAGAATTGGTAATTTTCTAAGTGTACTTAGTGGCTTCAGAGAGTTAGTGTGCCTCTAAAGTGCTGTAGGACTTAAGGATACCATTCACGATTTCATAGAAAAGAACTTTGGCCAGAAGACTTCTTGGCAAGTTTTAGTCCACTAACTTAAGAATGTATTTATTCTTATGTCCTTTGGTCTGCCTTTTAAAGATGTCTGACTTCATCCTTCCTGGCCCGATGACTATAGGCTAGAAGCCAGAAGTTGCTTTTATAGCCCTATGTTTCTTGCCACTGTCTTCTCTTATCCTCTCACAATGTTGCTACTTACTTCCTTATTAATATCTTTTTATACAATTTGTTATTTTGTACTGTAATTATTTGTTTGCATGTCTACCTCTTGGCCATGGGAGTGCAGGGCAAGGTCTGTTTTGTTCAGAGTAATTCCATTACCAAGCAATATGCTTGGCACTTAGTAAACATTCAGTATATGTTTAAATGAATGAACATTCTCATAGGTATATATAGGTAATTGACAATTAGAAAAGAAAGAAGTTTTTAGTAGTCTAATTTTGTGCATATGTTTAGCTGGTGGTTACTATACCAGGAGCTATCGTCCAAATACCCAAATGGTATTTGCAACTGATGAATGTATGTATATGTTTTCCTCCCAAATAAACCTAGGGTTATTTCTTCCACATCATGTTCATTCATGAAAGCCCCTAATTACTTAAAAGGAAGATGAAAGTACTATGGTCTGAATGTTGTTGTCCCCCCAAAATTCATGTTGGACACCCCAAAAAAAAATGTAAGGAGCCTGCTTGTTACCATGAGAGGACATAGAAGGTACCATCTATGAGGAATGGGCCCTCACTAGACTCCAAGTTTGCTGATGCTTCAATCTTGAACTTCCCAGCCTGCAGAATTGTGAGCAACACATTTCTGTTTATAAGTTACCTAGTTGGCTGGGAACTGTGGGCTCATGCCTGTCATCCCAGCACTTTGGGAGGCTGAGGTGGGTGGATCACTTGAGTCCAGGAATTCGAGACCAGCCTGGACAATGGGGCAAAACTCTGCCTTTACAAAAAAGTAAAAAAAATAGCCTTAGTCGGGCATGGTGGTGCACGCTTGTAGTCCCACCTACTTGGGAGGCTAAGGTGGGAGGATCACTTGAGCCTGGGACGTTGAGGCTGCAGTGAGCCATGATCATGCCACTGTACTCCATCCTGGGTAACAGAATGAAACCCTGTCTCAAAAAATAAATAAATACTAAATTGCCTAGTCTAAGGTATTCTGTTATAGTAGCCCAAACAGACTAAGACAGAAAGTTTTCATTTGAAAGTACCAATACATGTATATCTTTAATAGGTATTAACAAATGTGAAAGTCAACTCCATTTTTACTTACTTTGTCCAGTATGGTCTTGTCTTTTTTTTTTTTTTCTTTTGAGAGGAGTTTTGCTCTAGTTGCCCAGACTGGAGTGCAATGGCACGATCTCGGCTCACTGCAATCTCCGCCACCTGGGTTCAAGCGATTCTCCTGCCTCAGCCTCCTGAGTAGCTGGGATTACAGGCATGCGCCACCACGCCTGGCTAATTTTGTATTTTTAGTAGAGACGGGGTTTCTCCACATTGGTCAGGCTAGTCGCGAACTCCTGACCTCAGGTGATCCGCCCCTGGGATTATAGGTGTGAGCCCCCCGGGCCTGGCCCAGTTTGGTCTTATCAAAGGAATAATGTGAACACAGATCTCAGAGTCAGACTGTTTTAAAAAATTTACTTTCATTCTTTTAAAATAAAAATGAAAGTATTATTGCATTATGACAATATAGAAAATAGAGAAAACAAAATTATTAGTATTTATTTTTAGTTTCTCTTCTGTGTATAAATTTTTATGTAGCTACAGTCAAACTCATTGTAAAATTCTGATTTCTTTGACATTAGATTAGAAGCATTTTTCACATGTATATGTTGCTTTTATAACCGTCACTTCGGTTTTTTTGTTTTTTGTTATTCCCCCCACCCCTGAGGTGGAGTCTTGCTCTGTCGCCCAGGCTGGAGTGCAGTGGTGTGATCTCGACTCACTACAACCTCTGCCTCCCGGTTTCAAGCGATTCTCCTGCCTCAGCCTCCCAAGTAACTGGGATTACAGGCATGTGCCGCCACGCCTGGCCAATTTTTGCATTCTTAGTAGAGACGGGCTTTCACCATGTTGGCCAGGCTGGTCTCGAACTCTTGACCTCATGATCTGCCTGCCTCGGCCTCCCAAAGTGCTGGGATTACAGGCGTTAGCCACCCCGCCCGGCCCTTGTTTTTTGTCAAGACAGGGTTTTGCTCTGTCACCCAGGCTGGAGTGCAGTGACGTGGTCATAGCTCACTGTAGCCTCAACCTTCCAGGATCCAGTGGCATGGTCATAGCTCACTGTAGCCTCAGCCTTCCAGGATCGTACAGTCCTCCCGCTTCAGCCTCGTAAGTAGCTGGGACTATAGGTGCATGCTGCCACACCAGGCTAATTTTTTAATTTTGTTTTTTTAGAGATGGGAGTCTCACTATGTTGCCCAGACTGGTCTTGAACTCCTGAGCTGAAGCTATCCTCCCACCTCAGCCTCCTGAAGTGCTGGGATTACAGGCATGAGCCACTGTGCCTGGCCATAACCATAATTTTTTAAAAAAACATTTGTTTATTATATTGTATTTTATATTACATATATATTTTTTGAGATGGAGTCTTGCTTTGTTGCTCAGTCTGGAGTGCAGTGGCATGATCTCAGTTCACTGCAACCTCTGTCTCCTGGATGGATTCAAGCGATACTCCTGCCTCAGCCTCCTGTGTAGCTGGGATTACAAGCGCCTACCACCGTGCGCAGCTAATAACCATCACTTTGGATGTCTAATATTTCAGAAACATCCAACAATAAGAGAATGGTTACCTTGACACTATTTTTTTTGTTAAAAAGTAATGCTGTTTTTATATAATAAATACATTTTATGTGTGTGTAGCTTTAGGTGCCAGTAGTATTTTCTATATTTGCCTTTATTTCCTTAGTCTGGTTTCTCATAAGTGTAACTACTGGTCAGAGAATATGGATTTTTTTTTTTTTTTTTGAGACGGAGTTTCGCTTTTGTTGCCGAGGCTGGAATGCAATGGTGCAATCTCAGCTCACCGCAACCACTGCCTCCCGGGTTCAAGCGATTCTTCTGCCTCAACCTCCCGAGTAGCTGGGATTACAGGCATGTACTACCACGCCCAGCTAATTTTGTATTTTTAGTAGAGATGGGGTTTCTCCATGTTGGGCAGGCTGGTCTCGAACTCCCGACCTCAGGTGATCCACCTGCCTCAGCCTCCCAAAGTGTTGGGATTACAGGCATGAGCCACCACGCCCCACCGAGAATATGGATATTTTTAATGACTGTTGATACACATTGAGATCAGGAGATATAATTTTTTTTACCTGTGGCTCAGAAGCACATGTATTAGCTATTTCACCTCTGAAAGAAAGAGCACATTAAGATGAAACTTAAAATTAGATCCATATTCAGAAACATGTAAATTTTTCTGAAAGTGGAAAAGGTCTAAGTAAGTAGTCTTGGTTTTTTTCCTAAAGCAAGTAAATGATAATGGTTTTTCAGTAGTGTTTTTTGGCTTGGGGCCAAAGATATAGGACCTTACTCTTTGATTTTATGATTGTATGTCTGAAATTTTCTGTGAAGCTTATGTACTGGCTCAGCAGTTGTGTAATATACGTGCAATAGAGATTTCATTAAAAGGGGAAAAAGACAAATTTGAGATTTTTACAGATGAGGCATTTTTAGGGCAATGTTTCTATTAGCTTACTCTGATAAAAATTTGTTGACTTTTTAAAATAACTTAAAAGATAATTGAGATGTGTTCTTAAAACGTTATTATACAAGGTGTGAATTTTAAGGAGTCCTATTTGTAAGTAACATTAACCTTTAGAAAATTTCTTTTGTTGATTCTTTAAAAGGTAACCGTTGGTTAATACTTAAGATATGTTAATTTTTCTTGCAGATATACATTAGAAAAAGACATGCCTGTGAAACAGATTTTACTTGTGTGGAATTGCAGCTGATTTTTAGTTCCACAGATGTGCTGTCTGCCTGATCTTAAATGGATCACTTAATTTATCTTTACAGATTTACAAATCTATAGTAGAATGGTAATTTAAAATGGGTATTATTGTCTTTTCTAATCTCCATGTTATAATAGAAGTCCCTTTTTGTCTAGAGACATGTTTATTTAGCATAGTCGTGGATCCCAAATTTTACAATCTCTTTCATCCCCAAATATGCTTGTTTTTATAGTCAAGCAGTAGTGGATTCCCATAAGCTTTGGTTCCAAATAAAGTAGCTAAAAGATTTTAAGTACTCTTCCTGGGTATGAGAAGAAGGAAGTGATGAATTTTCAGGAAAGGGAGGTGATACCGCACTTGTATTATATTCTCAAGAGTCTTAGTTGTACTCAGATTTTTGTGACATACTTCTGGAAGTCTTGTTGAGTAGTTAGCATTGATACTGTAGCTACACTATCATGGCTGTGTTTTAGAGATTATATAGTGAGGAATCAATGGGTGAAAGAATAAGAATAATTATGAAGGTCTAGAAAATGAAAGCACAAAACTCCCCAATGTATTTAAGTTTCACTATTCAATTAGTGTGACTTATTATTTTAGACTTGTAATTTTCTTAAGAGTATACTTTATGGATACATGTTAGGAGCCGTTAAATTTAAATGGTCCTATTCCTTTGGCTGTAAACATGCTGTTGTATTTGGTGCAGATTTCTGTCAGTTATTGACAATCATTTGTTTCCTCACATTAAACAAGTGTTTAGAATCTGTGATCATTCTCTTCTCCTGGAGTCTAACCTTTTCTACTCTATTTTACTTTTCTGTATATTCATCTTGATTTTTAAAACTATCGTATCAAAATGTGTGTTTTTAAGAGTCTGAATACTAAATATATGTAAAATATATCTGGGTTTATTTTCTTTTCTTCTTTTTTCTTTTTTTTTTTTTTGAGACTTCAGTTGTGCTCTATTGCTCAGGCTGGAGTGCAGTGGCATGATCTCGGCTCACTGCAACCTCCGCCTCTCAGGCTCAAGCAGTTCTCCGGCCTCAGCCTCCCAAGTAGCTGGGATTACAGGTGCATGCCACCACACCTGGCTAATTTCTGTATTTTTAGTAGACACGGGGCTTCACCATGTTGGCCAGGCTGATCTCGAACTCCTGACCTCAGGTGATCCTCCTGCCTCAGCCTCCCAAACTGCTGGAATTACAAGCATGAGCCACTGCACCCAGCCATTATCTGGGTTTCTTAAACCCATTTCAGTTATCCAATATCTGAATGTTTTGCCCATTCTTCATATGTAGAAACCTTATTATCCATACCCAGCACTAAATCTATCAAATCATTAGACTCCTTGAAGATTCCTATAACACCAGAGAAAATAACATTGCCATTTTGTGCCATTCTTATTTATTTTTCTAAGTCTTTCTCTTCTGTGTTAGACTACCCTTATCCAAGAACTAAACTTTCTACATAAAGGTGGAAATATAATTTTTTCCCCTTCTCTCCTCCATAGGAGTGTTGACTAGAACTACACTGATCAAAAATTTCTTACTGTTCTCAGGGGTGAAATTAAGTTGGACTACACATCTGTTTTTTAAGGTGTTTATAGAATAATCAGGGTAAGCGTGGCATGTGTATTTTTTTTTTTTTTTTTTTTTT
>NW_012107175.1:572588-591364 GCF_000951045.1 Mandrillus leucophaeus
TGAGACAGTCTCGCTCTGTCACCCAGGTTGGAATGCAGCGGCGTGATCTCTGCTCACTGCAACCTCTGCCTCCCGGGTTCAAGTGATTCTCCTGCCTCAGTCTCCTGAGTAGCTGGGATTACAGGCGCATACCACCACGCCTGGCTAATTTTTGTGTTTTTAGTAGAGATGGGGTTTCACCATTTTGGTAAGGCTGGTCTTGAACTCCTGACCTCTTGATCCTCCTGTCTCGGCCTTCCAAAGCGCTGGGACTGCAGGGGTGACCCACTGCGCCCTGCTGGCATGTGTAATTTTTATTTTATTTTTATTTTTGAGACAGTCTTGCTCTGTTGCCCATGCTGGAGTGCAGTAGCACAATCTTGGCTCACTGCACACTCTGCCTCTTGGGCTCACGTGATTCTCCCACCACGGCCTCCTGGGTAGCTGGGACCACAGGCGCATGTCACCATACCTGGTTAATTTTTTGTAGAAATGGGTTTCGCCATAGTCTGAAACTCCTGGACTCAAGCGATCCCCACACTTGGCCTCCCGAAGTGTGGAATTATGGGCGTGAGCCACCACACTGGACCATAATATTTTTTGAAGATAGAAAGGCTATATGTTCACTATTTTTGTTTTTAATTTAAAATTTTATTAATAAAAATTGTATGCATTTAAGGTGTGATGTTTTGATATACATACAAATGCTGAAATGTGCATATATATCAAAAGCTAATTAACATAATCATCTCATATAGCTATATTTTTTTGTGTGGCGAGAACACCTAAGATCTGCTCTCTTAGGCCAGGCACAGTGGCTTATGCCTGTAATCCCAGCGCTTTGGGACGCCGAGGCGGACGGATCACGAGGTCAGGAGATCGAGACCATCCTGGTTAACACGGTGAAGCCCCATCTCTACTAAAAAATATGAAAAACTATCTGGGCATGGTGGTGGGCACCTGTAGTCCCAGCTACTCAGGAGGCTGAGGCAGGAGAATGGCGTGAACCCAGGAGGTGGAGGTTGCAATGAGCTGAGATTGAGCCACTGCACTCCAGCCTGGGCCACAGGCAAGACACTGTTTCAAAAAAAAGATCTATTCTCTTAGCAAATTCAAGTTTACACACACACACACTCTCTCTCTCTCTCTCTATATATATATATACACACACACACAGGCACACATATATATATATATAAATTTTAGAATTTAGCAGTTGGACTTACTAAGGTTATCTGTTCATAATTCTCCAAAATGTAACTTATTTTTTACTTAAGAAAAATCTTTACTTTCTTTAATTTTTTATTTTTTGAGACACGGTCTCACTGTGTATCCCAGGCTAGAGGGCAGTGGTGTGATCATGGCTCATTATAGCCTGGACCTCCTAGGCTCAGTCTATCCTCCTGCCTCAGCTTCCTGAATAGCTGGGACTACAGGCATGTGCCACCATGCCTGGCTAATTTTTATATTATTTGTAGAGACTGGGTCTCGCTATATTGCCCAAGCTGTTCTTGAACTCCTGGACTTAAGCAGTCTGCCTTGGCCTCCCAAAGTGTTGGGATTACGGGTATGAGCCACCATGCCCAGCCTTGACTGACTGACTGTCTATCTATCTGTCTGTCTGTCTATTTATTTATGTATTTAGAGATGGAGTCTCGCTCTGTAGCCCAGGCTGGAATGCAATGGCATGATCTCAGCTCACTGCAACCTCTGCCTCCTGGGTTCAAGTGATTCTTCTGCCTCAGCCTCCCGAGTAGCTGGGATTACAGGTGCCCACCACCTTGCCTGGCTAATTTTTGTGTTTTTAGTAGAGACAGGGTTTCACCATGTTGGCCAGGCTGGTCTTGAACTCCTGACCTCAGGTGATCCACCTGCCTCGGCCTCCCAAAGTGCTGGGATTACAGACATGAGCCACTGCACCCGGCCAGGCACATGAATGCTTAAAGAACCAGCCTTTCCCATGACAATGTTAATAGTGACAACAAAAAAACTTGTGTTACTGAATTACGAACTTTAAGTATAAAAACTAGAAGGAAGTAAAAGTACTGGTGCTTGATTTTTATTTTGTTTACTAATCTCACAAAGTTATTGGAAATGTGATTGATATTCTTGAGCTGAAGCCTCTTTTTTTTTGGAGACAAGATCTCACTCTGTTGCCTAGGCTGGAGTGCAGTGGCGTGATCATGGCTTGCTGCAACCTCCAACTCGTGGGCTCAAGGTGTCCTCTTGCCTCAGCCTCCCAAGTGAGCTGAAATCTTTTAACTTTCTGGCTGGCAGTGAAGGCCCGAGAATTATAGAGCAAGATTAGTTAGATTTGAATAGTGTTTTTTAGGTTATATAATCACTTTGCTTGCATAATAGTTTTACTTACTGTTATTCTGAATTTTTTGTTTGTTTTTTGTTTCTTTGAGACAGGGTCTCATTCTGTCACCCAGGCTGGAGTGCAGTGGTGTGATATCGGCTGACTGCAATCTCTGCCTCCCAGCCTCAAGCATCCTCCCACCTCAGCCTCCAGAGTAGCTGGAATTACAGGCGTGCACCAGCATACCTGGCTAATTTTTGTATTTCCTGTAGCAACAGGGTTTTGCCATGTTGCCCAGGCTGGTCTTGGACTCCTGGGCTCAAGTGATTCTCCTGCCTCAGCCTCTCAGAATGTTGGGATTACAGGCCTGAGCCATTGCACCCAGCCTGAATGTTTTCATTTTACCTCCATAACCATACTGTGAAGGATATGTGTTAATTATGTATTCATCAGAAAGTCTAGAATATTTTATATTTGTGTGTGTATATATATGTTTACAACAAGAAAACTTCTAGTTTCATGTGATGTACATAAAACCTTGATTCAGACAGATTACTATCCATCAGGAGTTGACAACCCAAGGATTATGAGCTATCCTGGAATAGGAGATGATTTTGAGTGTCAGTGTTGGATTACTTACTAAAAAAAATGTGAAGTAGATAAAGGTTATCTCTGCTGTCCTTTCACCACTTCTCTTTTCCTTTCTGTTTCTAACTCCTAGATCTTTCTTTCTTATAGCTGCTAAAGCATTTGCCAATAATATTTAAGTGCCATTCTTTTCATGTTCTTATTTTTTAAAAAGATCTTTAAGATACTCATTGAGATTAGCCAAAGGGCTGATAGCCATTTTTAGATACTGGTGCCTGTGGTGTCAGGAGAGGTGTCTTGAGGAGAGGAGAAAATTTTTCCATCACTTCCCTTCCTTTTGCTCATCAATCACCTGGAACAGATAGTTCCTGAAGGTGTTACTGACAGTGCTTCTATAGCTGGGAGCCAAACAGCAACTTAGGGATCAGTTGCCACTCTTTCCCCATTATCATTGAGAGAACAAATAAATGTAGAGCTCACCCAAGATCCTTGGTATAATTAGAACCTCAAAAATAGAAGACATACTAGTCATTTTGTAGAAATAAATGCAAAAGGAAAATCTCGCAGTATGTATATGTTTATTATAAAAGTTGCCTGTGTTTGTGGTCAGTTTTTAGAATAGTTTTGATCTCTCATTTTCCAAAATAAGGGTTACTTCATTAATGACACAACTGTTTGAAAAAAAAGTGTTTTTTAAAATTTTTGTTTTCTCTTTGTCTAACTAGATGTGATGCTGATCCTTCAGCCTTAGCCAACTATGTTGTAGCACTGGTCAAGAAGGACAAACCTGAGAAAGAATTAAAAGCCTTTTGTGCTGATCAACTTGATGTCTTTTTACAAAAAGGTAATTATTATGGGCCTTCAATCAAGTATTGAAGTAAAGATTTTAAATTTAAAACTCCCTGAAAAGTCTTGGAGATATAAGCTTGATAGGAAAGAAAGTAGTCAGAGTCCTTTGAATACTTGAATATACCCATTCATACTTAATTATTTATCATGTTTTGTTAGAACTGGTTTTTTCCCTTTTCTTCTTTGCTGCTTTCCTCTATTAAGGCAATGGCAGCTCTAATGCTTTTTAGATGATTAGGTCTTTTGCAACTTTTGACAGAGCCTACTTGATGATTGAGGAATAACAGTTTAAGGATAATGAAGCTGCTTATTCTTGCTTTTCATTAAGATGATGAGCTCATCAGTTTTTTCCCCCCCTTGGATGGGGCTTCTTAATATCCAAGAAGAGATGTGCATGATCCTCTTCTCTTTGTGCCTTTTAACTTTTCATCTTACCAAATCCGTTTCCATGGTCTACAGATCTTCCTCAAGGTTTCCCCTGTTGCCTCTGACCTTATCTCCTATCATTCCCCCTCACTTGTTCCACTCTAGCCACATTTACCACCTATTTTTTGAATTATGGCAAACATGTTCCCAACTCAGGCCCTTTGAACTCGTTTTACCCTTGCCTGAAACATGGATTCTTCCCTCGCTTCTTTCTGGTCTCTTCAAATGTCATCTTCTCAAAGCAGTTTCCCCTGGGTGCTCTACATACAGTGTAGTATAGTATACTCCATGCCTCCATCCACTCTCCTCCTTCCAACCCTGTTTTATTACTTTTTTATTTATTTATTTTTATATCTGTGTATTTTTATTTTTGTAGTGTTGGGGTCTCACTTTGTTGCCCAGTTTGATCCTTGAACTTCTTGCCTCAAGCAACTGCCCCACCTTGGCATCCCAAAGTGCTGGGATTACAAGGCATGAGCCCCTGTGCCTGACTCCTGTTTTGTTGTTTTCATGGCACTTGTCACCACCTGTCATAGGTTTATTTCCCTGTTTATCTGTCTCTCTACCCTTTGTTTGCCTTTCATTTGGTTGAGAGTGGAGACTTGGAACCTACAGTACTTGGTACATGGAAGATGTTCAGTAAATATTGTTGAATGGGCCAGGCGTGGTGACTCACGCCTGTAATCCCAGCACTTTGGGAGGCCCAGGCGGGCGGATCATGAGGTCAAGAGATTAAGACCATCCTGGCCAGCATGGTGAAACCCTGTCTCTACTAAAAATACAGAAATTTACAGGGCGTGGTGGTGCATGCCTGTAGTCTCAGCTACTCGGGAGGCTGAGGCAGGAGAATTGCTTGAACCCAGGAGGCGGAGGTTGCAGTGAGCTGAGATCACGCCACTGCACTCCAGCTTGGGCGACTGAACGAGACTCCGACTCAAAAAAAAAAAAAATATATATATATATATGTTTATCAGTTGATTTAGCTATTGGTGATGAGAAGATATCATTTAAAATAAGTATTTACTGTGAAAGAGAAAAGTAAGTATGGCTTCTCAATCTAAAACATAGGATTACATATTTTTTCATGCATTTTACAGCTCTTTTTGTAGAAACAAAACAATACTGACAGAATTTCTTCCCAGTATAACAACTATTTAATTTCCTCCCCAGTACAGATGTTTTCTTTTCTAAATGTGTTAATTTACATTCCTTAATTTATGTTAAAGATGAATCGTGTGAAATGCAGAACCATGATAAAAGAGAAAGCAAAACATGGTAAAGATATTTGGGGTAAAAGGCCAAATTAATGTTTAGACGTCTAAGAATTCTTTGTTATAAAAAGTTAGAAAGGATTAGCCGGGCGCCGTGGCTTATGCCTGTAATCCCAGCACTTTGGGAGGCTGAGGCGGGCAGATCACGAGGTCAGGAGATCGAGACCATCCTGGCTAACACGGTGAAACCCCATCTTTACTAAAAAAAATACAGAAAAATTAGCCAGGAGTGGTGATGGTTGCCTGTAGTCCCAGCTACTTGGGAGGCCTGGGTGACAGAGCAAGACTCCATCTCAAAAAAAATTAGAAAGGATTTTAGTAATTTTAAAAAATTACATAAGTAATATGTATGAGAAGGAACTATACACTACATTTTTAAAAGGATAAGAAAATAAGTAACCGTAAATTTGCCACCAGAGATAAATTTATATCACTGTTATCAGCTTGTATATGTATTTCTAGACTAGCACTGTCCAATAGAACTTTGTGCATATGGTCTACATCTGTACTTTCCATTTCAGTAGCCGTTAGCCACATGTGGCTATTGAGCACTTGATAATCTGGTTAATAGGCCAGAGAAATTGATTTTTTTTTTTTTTTTTTTGAGACAGAGTTTCGCTCTTGTTGCCCAGGCTGGAGTGCAGTGCTGCAATTTCAGCTCACTGAAACCTCTACCTCTTGCGCTCAAGCAATTCTCCTGCCTCAACCTCTTGAGTAGCTGGAGTTACAGGCACGCGCCACCACACCTGGCTAAGTTTTGTATTTTTAGTAGACAGAGTTTCACCATGTTGGCCACACTGGTCTCAAACTCCTGGCCTCAAGTGATCCACCCGCCTTGGCCTCCCAAAATGTTGGGATTACAGGCATGAGCCACTGCGTCTGACCAGAAATTGATTTTTAAATTTAATTTTAATTAATTTAAACTCAAATTTAAAGAGCTACATGTAACTAGTGGCTACTATATTGGACAGTGCAACTGTAGAATTATGTCTATGTTTATATTGCATCTTAAAATAGTATTAAGTGAGCATACTCTTTTATAATGATATATAATGTTTTAAAAATTTAATAGTGTACCTTGAATATGGTTTTTATTTTTTATTTTTAATTTTTTCCAAACTTTGGTTTCCCAGAGAATATTGTTTAATAGTAGATGTTTGTCTTTGCTTTTTACAAATTGAGCTATGTGTCTTTCAGATTACAAAAGATAATAACGTGTTATAAATTGTTTTAAAAAATAATTATAAGTGAAAGTATTCTTATTATAGAGGCTTTGAAGGGTCTGATTATCTTAAGTTTATATGTAATAGTTAATGAGAGCTAACAGTTTTATAATCATGGAAAAATGCTTACTACACAAATCAGTAGTATAAAGAAATTTATAAGAAGATACTTTTCTATAGAAAAGATAACATTTTAGAAATAGGTTTTATGTAAAAGATGTAATAATTGAAATGTAAGCAGAGTTTGTGTTGTGCTTTTAATATGCTCTTTAGCTGTTCCTTAGGGTAGGACCAATCAAAGTTAATTAGATTTGGTTTTAATAAGGCATAGGCCAGACGTGGTGGCTCATGCCTGTAATCCCAGCACTTTGGGAGGCCGAGGCAGTCAGATCACCTGAGGTCAGGAGTTCAAGACCAGCTTGGCCAACATGGTAAAACCCCGTCTCCACTAAAAATACAAAAATTAGCTGGGCGTGGTGGCACATGCCTGTAATCCTACCTACTCAGGAGACTGAGGCAGGAGAATCACTTGAACTCAGGAGGATTGAAGCTGAGATTGCACCACTGCACTCCAGCCTGAGCAACAGAGCAAGACTCTGTCTCAAAAAAAAAAAAGGCAGTATAAATATTTGACATTAATACTTTCAGTAAATTCATCTGGTTCTCCCATTCAGTTTTCTGAGAAAGTTTCAAACAGAGCACCCTTTAAGTAAAACACAAAAAGTTAGTTTTGTATCATTTTCATATCAATAAATATTTAACTGATTTAAAACAATTTTCAGTTAAGTTTTTTGAGTTGGCAGTGCCTTTAATCCAACAATAAGAGGTATACCGTAAAAGTCTTCTACTGTTTTACATCCACCGCGTTCCCACCTACAGTACACAATTTTGTCAGTTTTTATTTTATTTCAGTTTCTTTATGCAGATGGATAGAAACACATATAAATATATACTCTCATATCTTCGAGATCAGGTATTATTAGTATTCTTTCTTTTTATAGCTGTCGTGTACTCTATTGTATAGATATCCCATAGTTTATTTAACTAGTCTCTTATTCATGGAAATTTGAGTTGTGTCCGATCTTTTGCTATTACATACTCCAACAAATAATCTTATATATTATTTTGCAAGTAGGTCAGAAGGATTTTAAAACCTGGAAGTGGGATTCTCTTCCATAAGGTAGGACTCATTTTTAGTCCTACCAGCAGTGTACAAGATGCCCTGTTTTCCTAAGCTTTGCTGACAATGTGTTGTCAAATTTTTGTTTTTTGTTTGCACAATATGTAAATGTTATTTCTTCTCCTTAGAAACTTCAGGTTTTGTGGACAAACTATTCGAAAGTCTCTATACTAAGAACTACCTTCCACCTTTGGAACCAGTTAAGCCTGAGCCAAAACCACTAGTCCAAGAAAAAGAAGACATTAAAGAAGAGGTAATGCAAATTTTTTCTCCTGCTCTTGGGGGCCTCTTAGATTCTGTCACCAGTATCCTTAGTTGGAAGTTGAGCCTTTTAAAAGTAATTGCGTATTGATTCAAGTTTCCGGATTTTAGGCATGGTACAGATTATTCATCAGGATTTCGTAGTTGCTTGGACTGAAGAGTTGGAAAAGTTTCAGATAGCTTGTTTAGAGATCCAAGAAATATTTTACAATATTGAGGAAGTCAGAGAAACCTTATCTAGTGACTTTTAGAAAAAGAAAACTTGGTTAAATACAGAGAGATTGACTGAAAGTGAACTGTTAACAAATCCTCAAGAGAAATCATTAGGTAACACATTTTCATGTGTATGGAGAAACCAGTTACACTTTTTGATTATATAGAGTTTTAAAAAATAGTTAATTTAATTCTGAACATCACTGTCAATATTGGAAAGAGGACTTTAGAAATGTTTTTATAATATTGAAGTATAAAAACATGGTTATAGATGGTAACCTAATTGTTTGAGCCAAGAAGGAAATTTTACAGAGTTCTTTGTACTTCCTTTTATATACAGACAATATAGCATAGAAAAATGTGGATTCTGTAATCAAGTTGTGTGAGTTATAATAACAACTCTACAAGTTCACTTCTCTGTCTCACTCTGATATCAGTAAAATGAGGATCAGAGTAGTACCTATGGAGGATTAGGTGAGATTATGTGTGTGTATATATATGGTTTCTAGTCCAGTGCCTGGCACATAAATGTTGGTTATCATGCAGAAATATTTCCTAATTTTTTTTATTACATTTATTCTGAAGGTAAAATGAATTTTTAATTTAGAAATAATTTTAAACTTAAATAAAAATTACAAGAGGCCGGGTATGGTGGCTCATGCCTGTAATCCCAGTGCTTTGGGAGGCCTGGGTGGGCAAATCACCTGAGGTCAGAAGTTTGAGATCAGCCTGGCCAACATGGGAAGCCCTGCCTCTACTAAAAATACAAAATATTAGTTGGGCATGGTGGCAGGTGTCTGTAATCCCAGTTACTTGGGAGGCTGAGGCAGGAGAATCACTTGAACTGGGGCGGCAGAGGTTGCAGTGAGCCGAGATTGTGCTGTTGCACTCCAGCCTGGGCAACAAGAGCAAAACTCTGCCTCAGAAAAAAAAAAAAAAAAAAAAATTACAAGAATAGTATCCAAAACACCCATATGACATCTATCTAGATAAACTTTTTTTTTTTTGGTAGAGATGGAGTCTCCTTATGTTGCCCAGGTTGGTCTCAAACTCCCATCTCTGCCTCCCAAAGCTCTGGGTTTATAGGTGTTCTAGATATATTTACTGAAACTTTGCCCCATCTGCTCTCTTTAAATATCCATATGATTTTTTTCTTAGTCATTTGAGTAGTAAGTCACATACTTCATGTCTTTTCACCCCTAAGTAGAGTACTTCAGTGTGTATTTCCTACAAATAAGTAATATTCTCTTAGGTAACTTATGATACTGTGATCAAGTTCAGTAAATTTAACATCCATATAGTATTTTAATGTATTATCTGTATTCAGTTTTATCAGTTTACCAGGCAATGTCCTTTTTTTATTTCCGTTTAAAAAAGTTTGTTGTTGTTGTTAAAGAGACAAGAGTTTCACTATGTTGCCAAGGCTCGTCTTGAACTCCTGATCTTAAGCGATCCTCCTGCCTTGGCCTCCCAAAGTGCTGGGAGTACAGGCATGAGCCACTGCACCTGGTCCCAAGTGTTTCTTTTTTATAGCATGTTCTTTTCCTCTCCATTTTCAGGATTGATTCTAAGGATTAGGTATCGTTTAGTTATTTCCAATTCATTTTTAAATGCTAGGCTGATTGACCTGATCCAACATTAAAAGAAAAAAATGTGGCTATATTTAATTACGATCAACTGAGAATGCTGTCTGGTTTTTTTTGTTTTGTTTTTTTTTTTTTTAATATCATGCCCTGTAATTATCTCATCAAGTTCTTTCAAAATTGGAGAGGCTTGTTTAATGTGTCTTCAAGTACTGGAAATAGGAAGAAACCTTTCTGGTTTTTTTTTTTTTTTTTTTTTTTTTTTTGAGACAGTCTCGCTCCATCGCCCAAGGTTAGAGTGCAGTGGTGCCGTCTCAGCTCACTGCAGCTTCCACCTCCTAGATTCAAGCGATTCTCCTACCTAGCCTCCCAAGTAGCTGGGATTACAGGCATGTGCCACCATGCCTGGCTAATTTTTGTATTTTTAGTAGAGACAGAGTTTCACCATACTGCCAGGCTGGTCTTAAACTCCTGACCTCGTGATCCACCTGCCTCAGCCTCCCAAAGTGCTGGGATTACAGGGGTGAGCCACCGTGCCTGGCTACCTTTCGGTTTTTTTTTTTAGACAGAATCTCATTCTGTCGCCCAGGGTGGAGTGCGGTGTTGTGATCTCGGCCCATTGCAACCTCTACCTTCCAGGTTCAGGCAATTATTCTGCTTCAGCCTCCTGGGTAGCTGGGATGATAGGCCCTGCCACCACTCCTGCCTAATTTATATGTGTGTGTGTGTGTGTGTGTGTGTGTGTGTGTGTGTGTGTGTGTGTTGTTTGTTTTTTTTTAGTAGAGATGGGGTTTCACCAAGTTGGCCAGGCTGGTCTTAAACTCCTGACCTCAAGTGACCTGCTTGCCTCGGCCTCCCAAAGTGCTGGGATTATAGGCATGAGCCACTCCGCCAGGGCTGGAAGAAATCTTTCTTGAGAACTTTCACAGAAATTTTTCTTTGGTACATTATAGTATACAATTTTTGGTCTATGGTATAGATTATGTTTTTTATAAGTTAAAATTTTTTGTAACGTTTTTTACAGTCATTGAATTTCAGTGGTATAGATGTATCTGTTTGAGAGGCAGCTGATTTGAATATAAGAGAAAATTTGCATTATCTTGAGTTTATTGATTTATTTTTTTGAGATGGAGTTTCATTCTTGTTGACCAGGCTGGAGTGCAATGGTGCGGTCTCGGCTCACTGCCACCTCCGCCTCCTGGATTCATGCAATTCTCTTGCCTCAGCCTCCCAAGTAGCTGGGATTACAGGTGTCTACCACCACTCCTGGCTAATTTTTTTGTATTTTTAGTAGAGACAGAGTTTCACCATGTTGGCCAGGCTGGTCTTGAACACCTGACCTCAGGTGATTCACCTGCCTTGGCCTCCCAAAGTGCTGGGATTACAGTTGTGAGCCACCGCACCCAGCCTATCTTGAGTTTTGAAAGAACAGTTAAAAAACAAAACAAAACCGTTATACTGTCTTATTTGTGTCTTTGTAGATACAATTTTGAGAATTGTGAAAAATGGATAATACCAGTTTCTGTGTAGAGCTACCCCAAATGACAACTTTCTGGCACTTCTCATTTTCTGAGTTTTATACATAACTTAATTGCAATTACTGAAATAAATTATAGTTCATTTAATAGTGCATAAACATAATTGTTTATAGTATTTCTGTTAGATAATAGAGTAGGGAAGGAGTCTGAGGTGGCACACATCTTTGGTTAATTGTCTTTTTCTGGTCTGTGCTTAGTTGCTCTAACAGGGTATAGAGAAGCAAATCTAGGGATTACCCATTTTAACTTTCTTCCTTGGTCCTTGGCTATATTGGGTTCCATTAGTGGTTTTCTGGTTAGACTATTGATCACCAGGGTAAAAGAATTTGGATCATTGGCACCAACTCATACTGCTTCTGGAAAAACAACGTGGTAGACATGTGCCATGATTAATGAAGCACACTGCCTTCATTCCTCTTTTCTTTATCTCATCTTTTTCCTTAAATTTTATTTTGTGAAGAAATTCAATCATTTGTCCTGTAGAGTTTTTACTGTCTGGATTTTGCTGTTTGCATCCCAGTGGAGTAATACATCCTCTGTATTTCCTGTGAATGAGGATGGAGAATGATTTTTAAATGTAGTCTAGTGACTGCGTAGTGATTTTGCTGCCATATGGTTGCCATATTGTGGCTGCCATTTTATGTTGCCTGAATTTTATTAAATTATCTCCTAAGTCCATTCACCACTTCCCGATTTGTGTATTTGTCAGTGAGATTCTCCATAGATGGGTATTTGTTTAACTCTTGCAAATTACTTTATTTCACTTTTCTCTAGTAAGGACTGTATATTTGGTTTGAGATAAACTTGTTCAAGTACAATAATAAAAATCACTGGTTTTCTGGGAGGCAGAGGTTGCAGTGAGCCGAGATGGCACCACTGCACTCCAACCTGGGCAACAGACTGACACTTGGTCTCAAAAAAAAAATAAAATTAAATTAAAAAAAAAATTACTGTTCTCTTTGTATTTCTGGTCAATTTTGACTGTTAGGCTTTGAGAGAAAACCTTAATATTTCCATTAGTTCCTATACAATTTTTCCGTAGTTTACATGAATTACTTAGTTTTATAGCATTCATTAATTTAACCATTTTTTCCTAAAACATTTCCTATGAAAAAAATCTGAAGAGCTACTAAAATTAATTATATATGTATATGTATTTCATAATGAGGAAAACAAAACCATTTTACTATATGGTACTTGGAGATTTGCTGTTTTATTTTAATTTGAAGAATGAATTATTTATACTTTTCCTACACTACCTTTCCCTACTTTAAATTAACATTAAAAAATTAACCTACTGCTTGTTGAAGTAATCTGAGCATCTTTTTTATTTCTGCTGTTGCCTAACTCTTTTGGGTATGATTTGACTTTATTTTTTCAGTGTATTTACTTGTGCCCTCTCTTGCGCCAGAAATATTCTGGTCAATTTTGACTGTTAGGCTTTGAGAGAAAACCTTAATATTTCCATTAGTTCCTATACAATTTTTCCGTAGTTTACATGAATTACTTAGTTTTATAGCATTCATTAATTTAACCATTTTTTCCTAAAACATTTCCTATGAAAAAAATCTGAAGAGCTACTAAAATTAATTATATATGTATATGTATTTCATAATGAGGAAAACAAAACCATTTTACTATATGGTACTTGGAGATTTGCTGTTTTATTTTAATTTGAAGAATGAATTATTTATACTTTTCCTACACTACCTTTCCCTACTTTAAATTAACATTAAAAAATTAACCTACTGCTTGTTGAAGTAATCTGAGCATCTTTTTTATTTCTGCTGTTGCCTAACTCTTTTGGGTATGATTTGACTTTATTTTTTCAGTGTATTTACTTGTGCCCTCTCTTGCGCCAGAAATATTATCAGGTAGATGGACATATTTCATAATTTATAGAGGGACTGTCCTTTCTTTTTTTTTTTTTTTTGGAGACAGATTCTCGCTCTGTTGCCCAGGCTGGAGTGCAGTGGCGCAATTTCGGCTCACTGCGACCTCCGCCTCCTGGGTTCAAATGATTCTGCTGTCTCAGCCCCCCGAGTAGCTGGGACTACAGGTGCATGCCACCACGCCTGGCTAATTTTTGTATTTTTAGTAGAGATGGGGTTTCACCATGTTGGCCGTGCTCATCTAGAACTCCTGACCTCAAGTTATCCGCCTGCCCAGCCACCCAAAGTGCTGGGATTATTAGGTGTGAATCACTGCGCCCAACCAAGAGGGACCATTCTTATTTCTTTTTTTTGTTTGTTTTTGAGAAGGGTCTCACTCTCTTGCCCAGCCTGTGGTGCAGTGGTGTGATCATGGCTTAATGCAGCCTCCGACTTCTGGGTTCAAGCAGTCCTCCCATATCAGCCTCCTGAATAGCTGGAACTACAGGTGCATGCCACCATGCCCAGCTAACTTATTTTATTTATTATTTTTAGTAGAGATGGAGTCTCGCTGTGTTTTTCAGGCTGGTCTCAATCTCCGGGCCTCAAGTAGTCTTCCCACCTGGACCTCCTAAAGTGTTGGGATTACAGGTGTGAGCCACCGTGCCTGGCCCTACTCTTATTTCTAATCAATATTTTCATATAGGTATTTCAGGAGCCAGCAGAGGAAGAACGAGATGGCAGAAAAAAGAAGTATCCTAGTCCCCAGAAGACTCGTTCAGAATCTAGTGAACGAAGGTTTGTGTTTATCTTTAATTAGGAAGATACTGATGACTCACTTTTTAGTTGCCTTGCAAGGGATTTTTAATATATATACTAACTCCTCTCTGTAAACTCATTAAAGAAAGATGTTACCTTTCTTGCTTTCATTCTTTCTGTTTTTTTCTTTGTTTTACTTTCTGTTCCTTTTATAAACAGTCATTATTATGTGTTTTCCCCAAGAGCTCAGGGGTGGGAGCAGTCCCCTTAGAGAATATTAATGAAATGTTCCATTTGGTTAGGGGTGCTCAGTATTAAAATCATCCATGGCATTTTTTATGACAAGTAGTACAACTTGTATATTGAATCATCAACCTAACATCAAAAATTGGTCTTTGTTTAGGAACACTTTGTTTTGAGCCTTTTTTCTTTTCTAGTTCAAATTTTCTGTTTTCCTCTGCTCATCTCTCCCCATACTTTGGATTCACCTCTTTTTTTCATTTCTCCCCACCCATAATTGCAGGAGGGATTTTTTTTTTCTCTGTATATATTTGATTAGAGGAATTATGTGGTAGTTTTGCAACTTTCTAAAAAAGCGTAGATATTATGACTCAAGAGTAGTATTATACTATAGATTTGTTTGCAGACTTGGTTTCTATAGCCTGCATATGGCTTTTATATCTGTATATTGTAGGACACGTGAGAAAAAAAGAGAAGACGGGAAGTGGAGAGACTATGACCGGTACTATGAGCGGAATGAATTGTACCGTGAGAAGTATGACTGGAGAAGAGGCAGGAGTAAGAGTCGGAGTAAGAGCCGAGGCCTGAGTCGTAGTAGAAGCCGAAGTAGGGGGCGCAGCAAAGACCGGGATCCAAATAGGAATGTTGGTGAGTAGATGAGTGTCCCCCTAAAAACTCTGTAGTTGTTTATCTGTCTCTATCACAAGGGTGCAAGAAATTATCTTAAAGAAAGATGTACCTTTAATATGTCTAAGCAGTGTAAAAACTGGAATTGTCTCAAGAAACTCAATATTCATTTTGTTAGAAAACAGGGCTCTATTCTGGGGATGGAATCAAGGGAGTTTGATTAAAAAGGAGCTGTTCAAGTATTGTACATGTCTAGACTTAACTCATTTTGTTTAATGGATACAAATGTCCTTTAATCAATAAAGCTATCATGTGAGGGAGAGGGTTGCCTGCTTTTCTTTTTTGTTCATTTGGTTTTCTAAAAGTAATTGATATGCTGGAAGGGTGCTTGAAGTTGATAAAATTAAAAAGATAAAATAAGTAGATTATTGGGATCCCAACCACTCATTTTCTGAGATACAAGTTTGGAAGTCAGTTCTTAGATAACCTTCTTATTAAATATCTGTGGAGAAGCTGACGGTTTTTTTAAGTGTGACTAATGTTGGTACTATAAAAGATGATTTTGTATAAGTTCTTGCCCAAGATATGTCACATGTTGATGTCCCCGCTTTTAGGATATATTAATAAAGACAGCAGTGCGAAATATGGATAGCTAGATAAGTGTAATTCAACATTCTCATGTTTTCTCTTTTTTTTAATTATTATACTTTAAGTTCTAGGGTACATGTGCACAACGTGCAGGTTTGTTACATATGTATACATGTGCCATGTTGGTGTGCTGCACCCAACATTCTCATGTTTTCTATGTGAGAAAATAAACATAGTTTAAGAACATGAAATATCTGATCTCTTTGTTTTCTGTTTTTAATTTTGTCTCCAAACAGAGCACAGGGAAAGATCAAAGTTTAAGAGCGAAAGGAATGACTTGGAGAGTTCCTATGTACCTGTGTCTGCACCACCTCCAAACTCTTCTGAGCAGTATTCCTCTGGGGCACAGTCTATTCCCAGCACTGTTACAGTGATCGCACCTGCTCACCACTCTGAAAACACAACTGAGAGTTGGTCTAATTACTATAACAATCATAGCTCTTCCAATTCTTTTGGTCGAAACCTACCACCAAAGAGGCGATGCAGAGATTATGATGGTAAAAATCAACACCTTTTCTCATATTGTGCCCAAAAGTACTAGCAAAGCAAACGTTGCATATATTGCATATCTTTTAGTTATAGTCCAGTTTATTTTATTTTATTTTATTTATTTATTTTGAGACAGAGACTCGCTCTGTCGCCCAGGATGGAGTGCAGTGGCTTGATCTTGGCTCACTGCAACCTCCATCTCCTGGGTTCAAGCGATTCTCCTGCCTCAGCCTCCCAAGTAGCCTCTCAAGTAGGTACCAACCCATGGGGAATGTTGTTTAATCTGTATTCCTACTCACTTCACTGGCCTGTATTATTTCCAGCAAGTCACACACAGGCGCGTGCCACCATGCCTGGCTAACTTTTGTGTTTTTAGTAGAGACAGGGTTTCACCATTTTTGTCAGGCTGATCTCGAACTCCTGACCTCAGGTGATCTGCCCGCCTCAGCCTCCCAGTGTGCTGGGATTATAGGTGTGAGCCACTGTGCCGTGCCTGTAGTCCAAATTTTGTTAAAAGGAATGAATGGGGAGGAGAATCTCTTTTGCCATATGCTTATTTACTTGTTTGATTTAATGGTTTGGCTCTCATTGAGAGAATATTTAAATTTTACCCTTTTTTAGATTTTTGTTTGTTTGTTTTCTTGTTCTCATTGTTACTTCAAACACTGTATACCGTAGTATACCATAAAATTTCGTAGATGCTAGTAATTGTAATTTTAAAAAATTTTATTTATTTATTTTTGGAGACAGACTTGCTCTGTCCCCCAGGCTAGTGTGCAGTGGCACAATCTTGGCTCACTGCAGCCTCTGCCTCCCAAGTTCAAGCGATTTTCCTGCCTCAGCCTCCCAAGTAGCTGGGATTACAGGCGTGAGCCACCATGCCCGGCTGATTTTTGTATTAATAGAGACAGGGTTCCACCATATTGATCAGGCTTGTCTGGAACTCCTGACCTCAGGTGATCCACCTGCCTCAGCCTCCCAAAGTGCTGGGATTACAGATGTAAGCCACCATGCCTAGCCAGGAATTATCATTTTTTTGAGTAGTGTGTGGTGCTGGGAATTTGTAGAAGTTACTTACAAGTTTGATTTGCCAACTTTCCATTTGAATGAATGAATTGGTATGTGTGTATTTCTTTTACATTTTTATTATGGAAGTATTTATATATTCATAAACGCTGACAAAATGGTATGCTTAACCCCAGCGTATCTGTTACATCATTTAAATAGGCACCAACTCATGGGGTATGTTGTTTTAATGTATACTCCCACTCACTTCTGTGGCCTGTATTATTTCAGGCAAGTCACAGACGTCATAATTTTTTTCTATAAATATAGAATGCATATGTTTTTACATTTTACTTATTTTAAAGTAGGAAATAGAGTCAAATTATAATTCAAGAATTACCTCATTCTCGCCCTAATCTCTCAGCCACAGAGTACGCCTTCCCAAGGCCAACGTAATGTTATCAATTTGTTGTTTATCTTTCCAAACATAGTCTGTGCATATGTACGTAAGCAAAAACATACACATATTTTCCCCACATTTTTAACATAAATACTAGTATACTACTCATACTTTGCATAATGTTTTTTCATTTAGCAGTATTTCCTGGCATTCATCCTATGTTAAAACATAACGAGCTTCCTCAATATTTATTTAGGCTTTTTAGTATTCTTTTTTTTCTCTTTTTTTTTTTGAGATAGAGTGTTGCTCTGTCAACAGGCCGGAGTGCAGTGCGGTGATCTCAGCTCACTGCAGCCTCCACCTCCTGCGTTCAAGCGATTCTCCTGCTTCAGCCTCCTGAGTAGCTGGGACTGTAAGCGCGTGTCACCACACCCAGCTAATTTTTGTATTTTTAGTAGAGATGGGGTTTCACCATGTTGGTCAGGATGGTCTCAATTTCTTGACCTGGTGATCTGCCTGCCTTGGCCTCCCAAAGTGCTGGTATTACAGGTGTGAGCCACTGCGCCCAGCCCTAATTCTTAGTATTCTTTATGTACAAACGTGTTTAACTCATTCCTTATTGATGTATGTTTGGGATGTTTCTATTATTTTTCTACTATGAACAGTACTGCAAATGATAACCTGGTACATAATGTCCACCTGAATATTTGAAAGTTTCAGCTTCCAGATGCAGCAATAATGGTTGCTTTAGAATAATGTAATGAGAATAGATTGAGTAAATAATCTAGATCAATGCCCTTATTCTCCCCTACCCCAAGCCTTTGCTAAATTGATATTCACTTAAAATATCTGAGTTTTTATTATGAAAACTTAATTGCAAATGGTTTAGTATAATGGTAGTTGGTAACCTGTTCTTGATTCTTTTATTTGCCGTCTCAACAAGTCATAGTATCATAGTGTAAAAAGTAGAGAGTACATCTGCCTCTACCTTGGGGATATGTGATGCTTAACAGAGTAACACTGAGACTTTGGATTCCTTGGAGAAAACCACTTTGTAAATGAGATTGGTGGGTTTTTCAGGGACATGTTTTGTTGTTTTCTGAACTCTAAGTAGATGATAATAAGATTCCTTTTTTATTTTTTATTCCACAGAAAGAGGATTTTGTGTACTTGGTGACCTTTGTCAGTTTGATCATGGAAATGATCCCCTAGTTGTTGATGAAGTTGCTCTGCCAAGTATGATTCCTTTCCCACCCCCTCCTCCTGGGCTTCCTCCTCCACCACCTCCTGGAATGTTAATGCCTCCAATGCCAGGTCCAGGCCC
>NW_012107175.1:592644-618992 GCF_000951045.1 Mandrillus leucophaeus
GTCTGGAACTCCTGACCTCAGGTGATCCACCTGCCTCAGCCTCCCAAAGTGCTGGGATTACAGATGTAAGCCACCATGCCTAGCCAGGAATTATCATTTTTTTGAGTAGTGTGTGGTGCTGGGAATTTGTAGAAGTTACTTACAAGTTTGATTTGCCAACTTTCCATTTGAATGAATGAATTGGTATGTGTGTATTTCTTTTACATTTTTATTATGGAAGTATTTATATATTCATAAACGCTGACAAAATGGTATGCTTAACCCCAGCGTATCTGTTACATCATTTAAATAGGCACCAACTCATGGGGTATGTTGTTTTAATGTATACTCCCACTCACTTCTGTGGCCTGTATTATTTCAGGCAAGTCACAGACGTCATAATTTTTTTCTATAAATATAGAATGCATATGTTTTTACATTTTACTTATTTTAAAGTAGGAAATAGAGTCAAATTATAATTCAAGAATTACCTCATTCTCGCCCTAATCTCTCAGCCACAGAGTACGCCTTCCCAAGGCCAACGTAATGTTATCAATTTGTTGTTTATCTTTCCAAACATAGTCTGTGCATATGTACGTAAGCAAAAACATACACATATTTTCCCCACATTTTTAACATAAATACTAGTATACTACTCATACTTTGCATAATGTTTTTTCATTTAGCAGTATTTCCTGGCATTCATCCTATGTTAAAACATAACGAGCTTCCTCAATATTTATTTAGGCTTTTTAGTATTCTTTTTTTTCTCTTTTTTTTTTTGAGATAGAGTGTTGCTCTGTCAACAGGCCGGAGTGCAGTGCGGTGATCTCAGCTCACTGCAGCCTCCACCTCCTGCGTTCAAGCGATTCTCCTGCTTCAGCCTCCTGAGTAGCTGGGACTGTAAGCGCGTGTCACCACACCCAGCTAATTTTTGTATTTTTAGTAGAGATGGGGTTTCACCATGTTGGTCAGGATGGTCTCAATTTCTTGACCTGGTGATCTGCCTGCCTTGGCCTCCCAAAGTGCTGGTATTACAGGTGTGAGCCACTGCGCCCAGCCCTAATTCTTAGTATTCTTTATGTACAAACGTGTTTAACTCATTCCTTATTGATGTATGTTTGGGATGTTTCTATTATTTTTCTACTATGAACAGTACTGCAAATGATAACCTGGTACATAATGTCCACCTGAATATTTGAAAGTTTCAGCTTCCAGATGCAGCAATAATGGTTGCTTTAGAATAATGTAATGAGAATAGATTGAGTAAATAATCTAGATCAATGCCCTTATTCTCCCCTACCCCAAGCCTTTGCTAAATTGATATTCACTTAAAATATCTGAGTTTTTATTATGAAAACTTAATTGCAAATGGTTTAGTATAATGGTAGTTGGTAACCTGTTCTTGATTCTTTTATTTGCCGTCTCAACAAGTCATAGTATCATAGTGTAAAAAGTAGAGAGTACATCTGCCTCTACCTTGGGGATATGTGATGCTTAACAGAGTAACACTGAGACTTTGGATTCCTTGGAGAAAACCACTTTGTAAATGAGATTGGTGGGTTTTTCAGGGACATGTTTTGTTGTTTTCTGAACTCTAAGTAGATGATAATAAGATTCCTTTTTTATTTTTTATTCCACAGAAAGAGGATTTTGTGTACTTGGTGACCTTTGTCAGTTTGATCATGGAAATGATCCCCTAGTTGTTGATGAAGTTGCTCTGCCAAGTATGATTCCTTTCCCACCCCCTCCTCCTGGGCTTCCTCCTCCACCACCTCCTGGAATGTTAATGCCTCCAATGCCAGGTCCAGGCCCAGGCCCAGGCCCAGGTCCAGGCCCGGGCCCGGGCCCAGGTCCAGGTCCTGGCCATAGTATGAGACTTCCTGTTCCCCAAGGACATGGTCAGCCTCCACCATCCGTTGTGCTTCCCATACCAAGTAAGTATATATTCGTTGAATTTTTCTTTCTTTAGTGTTCTATTTAGAAGAACCCCATCCCTTTTAGCTAACTTGACACTTCTTTAAAGTGTTTGAGAAATAGAGTAATAATATAATTTGGAATATATTCCCATAATTAAGATGCTATTTTTTTCTTTTTTCCATCCATTATTGCATAGTGTTGTTTATATTACCACAGTGTAAATTTTGTGTGTAGTGGCCTAACCTATACTGACCTCTAGTCAAATCTAGTTCTCATCTTAAGAAAGCCAGTATTTATTTGTTTATTTTTATTTAGTTTTTCTTTAGAGACAGGGTCTCATTATGTTGGCCAGATTGGTCTTGAACTCCTGGCCTCAAGCAATCCTCTCCCGCCTTGGCCTCCCGAAGTGCTAGGATTACAGGCATGAGCCACCACGCCTGGCCAAGAAAGCTAGTTTTTAAGATGTCAGAGAAAAAACATGTTAGCAATTTTACGAAATTTTCCGGTCTCTAAAGAAAATCCCTTCAAGAATATTGAAATAATATTAAAAAAAAATTTTTTTATTAAGGACATTTTTAGAAGTAGAATAGTATGTGTGTTGCATGTACCATCATCCGGCCTCAATGATGATCAATATTCTGCTGTTTTGTCTCATTTATTTTCCCTTCTCTCCCATACACTTTTTTTGGGTTGGTTGGTTTTTTGCTGGAGTAAATTCTAAATGTCATGTCACTTCACCAGTATGTACTTCAGTATGGATCTCCTTTCTGATAAGGACTTTTTGTTTTTGCTATTAAAAAAAAAAATCAATATGCCATTATCACGTCCACCAAAATTAGGAGTAAGAAATGTTTTAAAATGGTCATTTAAAAAGCATTATTAACAGTTGCCAACATAGTAGAAATAGAAGTAAGACTAAATTTTTAAAAAGTAATTGAAAAAATTATGGAATGAATTGTTTTCATGTATGCAAAGATATAAAACGTTATCTGCTTGAAGACATTTAACATTAAAAGATGGCAAATTAGGCTGGGCATGGTGGCTTGTATCTGTAATCCCAGCACTTTGGGTGGCTGAGGTGGGTGGATCACTTGAACTCTGGAGTTCGAGGCCAGCCTGGGCAAGATGGCGAAACCCCATCTCTAGAAAAAATAGAAAAATTAGCCAGGCATGGTGGTGTGTACCCGTAGTCCCAGCTACTTGGGATGCTGAGGTGGGAGAATGGCTTGAGCCTGGGAGACAGGTTGCAGTGTGCTGAGATTGCACCACTCCACTCCAGCCTGGGTGACAGAACCAGACCCTGTCTCAAAAATAAATAAAGATGGCAAATTTTTATTTTTAGAAATACTGCTGTTCAGTTTAAGCAGTACTTTTGATGAATTTCTTTTTAACGTTTTATTTTGAAATTATAGACTCAATTATAGAATTATAATTACAGAAATTATAAAAATGGTTTAGCATGATCCTGAGCTTCCCTGCAGTAAAGTTTTCTGTAGGATATACATTTCATGGCCTGGCACAGTGGTGCATGCGTGTAATTCCAACACTTTGGGTGGCTGAGGCTGGCAGATCACTTGAGCTTATGAGTTTGAGACCAGCCTTGGCAACATGGCAAAACCCTGGCTTTACAAAAAACACAAAAATTAGCCAGGCACGTCGGGGGGTGCATGTAGTCTCTGCTGCTTGGGAGGCTGGAGTGGGAGGATTGTTTGAGTCCAGGAAGTCAAGGGTGCAGTGAGCTGTGATGGCCTCACTGCACTGCAGCCTGTATGACAGAGCAAGACCTTGTCCCAAAAAAATAAACGAATATGTTTTATTATTAAAGTTGGTAAATGTTTGGAGGGATTTAATGCATATGTTTGGCCTATAGAAACATGTTGTTTTTTTTTTTAAACGTAGCATTTGTGATTTTTTTTTCTTTTCTTTTCTTTTTTTTTTTTGAGACAAGATCTCACTCTGTGCCCTAGGCTGGAGTGCAGTGGGGAGATCTTGGCTCACGGCTCACTGCAACCTCTGCCTCCCAGGCTTAAAGGGATCCTTCCACCTTAACCTCCTGTAGGACTACAGGCGTGTGCCACCATGCCTGGCTAAAGTTTTTTGGACGTTTTTGTAGAGACAGCGTTCACCATGTTCCCCAGGCTGGTCTTGAACTCCTGGTCTCAAGCAGTTTGCTCTCCTCCACTTCCCAAAGTTCTGTGATTACAGATGTGAGCCACCATGCCCAGCCCATATGTGAATATTTAATATAATCACATAAACAGTATAATTGTGAAGCTCAAGCTGAGATTTTATTTCCCAGATAAAGCAACATTGTTTTATATATGGAAATTCTAAAATAAAGAACATTATCTCAATGTGGGAACATATCTATTTAAAAGTTAAATTCAAGAATACCATTTCTCCCGACATTTTGCTATGAAAAGTTTGAAACAAATAGAAAAGTTGAAGGAATTGTACTTGTGTACTTGCCGTCTAGGTTCTACAATTAGCATTTACTGTATTTATGTTAGCGCATACTTTTCCGTTTCTCATTTTTACTGTTCATGCTTTTCACAGTATGTTGCAGACATCAGTACACTTAATAAGCATGCTCATCATTAACTTGAATTCTGTAGAACTTTACCATCACCCTAGAAAGTTTCCTGAAGCCTCTTCTCAGCCATTCTCCACCTTCACCCATAGAGGCAACCTGTCCTGCCTTTTTTCACCTTAGATTTGTCTGTTCTAGAACAAGTAATGTTCTTTTAATTAATTATACAACTCGCAGTGCTTAAGCTTGCATATATCAAATTCCTTAATTCTATTCAGAGCCAAATTAGGTATTTTAAATGAGCATCCAAGTTAGTACTAGTATGGTATTTTTTTCTTTATTTTAAGACAAAGTCTTTCTCTGTTGCCCAGGTTGGTATGCAGTGGCGTGATTTCGATTCACTGCAGCCTCCACCTCCCATGTTCAAGTGATTCTCCTGCCTCAGCTTCCCAAGTAGCTGGGATTACAGGCGTATGCCACCACACCCAGCTTATTTTTGTACTTTTAGTAGAGATGGGGTTTCATCATGTTGGTCAAGCTGGTCTCGAACTTTTGACCTCAAGTGATCTGCCTGCCTGGACCTCCCAAAGTGCTGGAATTACAGGCATGAGCCACCATGCCTGGCCTACGATGATATTTTTTTTTTATTATTATTATTTTTTGAGACAGGGTTTTGCTCTTGTTGCCCAGACTGGAGTGCAATGGTGCGATCTCGGCTCACTGCAACCTCCGCCTCCCAGATTCAAGTGATTCTCCTGCCTCAGCCTCCTAAGCAGCTGGAAATTGCAGGCATGTGCCACCACGCCCTGCTAATTTTTGTATTGTTAGTAGAGACGGGGTTTCTCCATGTTGGTTAGGCTGGGGTTGAACTCCTGACCTTAGGTGATCCGCCTGCCTTGGCCTCCCAAAGTTCTGGATTACAGGTGTGAGCCACTGCTCCTGGCCTGGTACTTGTATGAGGAAATATTAATGCTGTACTTTTCACTTTTTGTTATCTGTATGTAGGACCACCCATAACACAATCAAGCTTGATAAACAGCCGTGACCAGCCTGGGACAAGTGCAGTGCCCAATCTTGCATCAGTGGGAACAAGACTACCTCCTCCTTTGCCCCAGAACCTCCTTTACACAGTTTCAGAACGTAAGTACATGTTGTTTGACTTAAAATTGACAGGGTATAGAAAAGCCAAGTTGTCTCATATCAGTATTACCCTTTAAAACATTGTAAATAGTTTCTGTTCTTATCAATTCTAAAAATTATATTTGTATTCACAATACAGTTTATCATGTGTTTATGCTATATAGACATATTTTAATTTTGTGCGATATGGGAGAGAAAGGCAGGGCTTTCTGTTTCAGAGAATTTTACTCTGCCATGGAGTAGTAACATTTATTCTCTCCTTTTTATTTTTTTGAGATGGAGTCTCTCTGTCGCCCAGGCTGGAGTGCAGTGGCATAGTCTCTGCTCACTGCAACCTCTGCTTTCCAGGTTCAACTGATTCTCTTGCCTCAGCCTCCCAAGTAGCTGGGACAACAGGCACGTGCCACCGTGCCCAGCTAATTTTTGTATTTTTAGTAGAGATGGGGTTTCACCATGTTGGCCAGGCTGGTCTCAAACTCCTGACCTCAGGTGATCTACCTGTCTTGGCCTCCCAAAGTGCTGGGATTACAGGTGTGAATCACCTGTGCCCAGCCTAATGTCAAGTCCTTCTAAAGGAAATTTATTTTGATGCTTTTTTAAAAAATTGTTTATCCTATTGATTTTCTAAAATGTAAGATATATCTCCTAAGAAGTATACAAAAGAGCGGGTTAAATATGCCTAATAATTAACTTGCATACTGAAATGAAGATAGAGAGCATCATTTAAATTGTAATATTCTGTATTTAGGCTGTTTGTGACATTCACATTTGATTGTAATTATACATTTTTCTTGGGCCTGGCACAGTGGCTCATTCCTGTAATCCTAGCACTTTGGGAGGCCGAGGTGGGCAAATCACCTGAGGCTGGGAGTTCGAGACCAGTCTTACCAACATGGAGAAACCCTGTCTCTACTAAAAATGCAAAATTAGCTGGGCATGATGGAGCATGCCTGTAGTCCCAGCAACTCAGGAGGCTGAGGCAGGAGAATCGCTTGTACCTGGACGTAGGTCGCAGTGAGCTGAGATCGCACCACTGCACTCCAGCCTGGGTGACAGAGCAAAACTGTGTCTCAGGAAAAAACAAAACAAACAAACAAAAAACCATTTTTCTTGAATCCTAATTCTCTTTTATTTCTTAGGTGTTTTATTGTTTACTAAAGCTTTAAAAAATTACTTTCTTCAAAAACATTTTTTTAAAAGGTAGTTGGTTGTTAAAAATGTCAAATTAGAAGATTTTTTTTTTTTTTTTTTTTACAAGGCCAGGTAACTTTATGGATATGTTCATCTTTTATGTAACTATGTTTATCATAAAGTTTGTTTTGCATCCTAAACATTTCTGTATGTCTTTCATGTCTTGGAGAGGCAATTCAGCAAACTTGTTAAGCCCAGTTTCAAATCCTGGTTTTATCATTTACTATCTTTGTGACCTTGAGTAAGTTGCTTAGCCTCTCTGTAGCTCAATTTCCTCTTCTTTAAAATGAGAGTAATATTACCTCATTAAGGTTGTTTTGAGGAATAAATTAATACATCTAAAGCATCTAAAAAAGTGCCTAGCCACTAGTAAGCTATAAGGATTCATTAGTATATTATTGTAGTTATTATTGTTTCCTGAAATTTCAAACTCTGAAATCAAATATATTAACTTCTTAAATCTGTACCTTCGACCATCCCTGTTTTTGTCAATGGAATAACACCCACCTAATGTCTAGAATTGAAACCTTCACAGGTCTGACTTATTGCTTTGCTTTTTTACATCTAGTTAATCAAAATATCTTTTTTCTTTGAAGTATCCGTTTCTATTTCTTCTTTGGCCTGTGCCCTCATCCACTCTAGATCACCTCACATTTGGATTGTTACTGCAGCCTACTTCACACCATTATGTTTTATGTTTAACTTCCCTAAGTCATACCACATAATGCTACTGAGCTAATTTTCCTGAGAAATCCAACCATGAAAGTTCCTTAAGAGAACTTTTTGGTGGCCACCATTTCTTTCTGAGCCATCAATAAACCCCTCTCTAGGGCTTCTAACTCCTTTTTTTTTTGTCTTTTTCTTTTTTTTGAGACAAAGTCTTGCTCTGTCACCCAGGCTGGAGTGCAGTGATGCAGTCTCAACTCCCTGCAACCTTTGCCTCTCGGGTTCAAGCAATTCTTATGCCTCAGCCTCCCAAGTAGCTGGGATTATAGGAATGTATCACTATACCCAGCTAATCTTTTTGTATTTTTAGTAGAGACGGGGTTTTGTCATGTTGGCTAGGTGTCAAACTCCTGGCCTCAAGTGATCTGGCCGCCTTGGCCTTGCAAAGTGTGCTGGGATTACAAGTGTGAGCTGCCACTCCTGGACTTTTTTTTTTTGAGACAGGGTCTCACTCTATTCCCCAGGCTGAAGTGCAGTGCTGCCATCTTGGCTCACTGCAACCTCAACCTTCCAGGCTAAGTGATCCTCCTACCTCAGCCACCCAAACAGCTGGGGCCACAGGCATGTGCCACCACACCCGGCTAATTTAAAAAATTTTTTTATAGAGATGGAGTCTCACTATGTTGCTCAGGCTGGTCTCAAATTTCTGGGCTCAAGTTTCTCCCACCTGAGCGTCCCAAAGGGTTGGGATTACAGGCATGAGCCACCGTTACTGGCCTTTAACTCTTTCAATAATCTACCTCTTCCTTCTTGGCAATCTTTGTCCACTGTTCTTCAACATGCACCTTCTCTGGTCATGCCAGTTATACCCTTTCTGTGCCCATGTCATGACTCAACTCCCCCCGCCCCCATCTTCTTTCCTACCAATATACTCTGTCTTCACCTCTTTCTAGGCCCAAATTCTAAGTATACTTGGAAGACATTATTGCTCTCTTCTTTCTATCTATCTATCTAGACAGAGTCTCACTTTGTTACCCAGGCTGGAGTGCGGTGATGAAATCTCAGCTCATTGCAACCTCTGCCTCCCAGGTTCAAGTGATGCTTGTGCCTCAGCCTCCAGTTAGCTGGGATTACAGGTGCCCACCACCACACCTGGCCAATTTTTGTATTTTTAGTAGAGATGGGGTTTCACCATGTTGGCAAGGCTGGTCTCGAACTCCTGACCTCAGGTGATCCGCCCGCCTTGGCCTCTCAGAGTGCTGGGATTACAGGCATGAACCTCTGTGCCTTGCCTATTGCTCTGTTTTAAACTCTTACAATACCAAAAAGCATTTATTACATAATGACATATATATAGGCCTACTGTTTGATTTTTTTTAATATATGTAAATCTTACATTCAACTGAGCTTCTACAGAACGGAAATCACATCTGATACTTAAGTAATTGTTTTTCCTGTTTCATACTTAGTATCTGTCTCTATTCTGATGGCTATAGTATCTTTTCATAGAATATGTTTGTTACTTATTTTTTGATTATGGGAAATCTCAAATATATATAAAAGTAAAGAGGACAGTATATTGAACTCCAGTGTACCCAGTATAATGAAGTTCTTTGTACTTATCCCTCAGTTTCAGCCGTTATCAATTTATAGCGAAGCCTCTTTTATCTATTTCCCCCTGAATCAGCTCTTAATATTGTTTGCCTTTTGGACTTGTAAATATGAAAAAGTGGACTATTTATTCCAGAGTGTGTAGCAGATGGCATATTTTTATGCTGTTAAATTTGGTATTATGACTCATGATAAAAATTCCATCTTGTTTTTAATTTAAAAAAAATCTGGCAATTACCATTTATTTTTATATTGTTAAATTTAACATTGTGAGTCACTCTATAAATATTCCATTTGCTTTTAATTTTTAAAAATCTGGCAGTTGCCATTTATTTCAGTGACTTAGCTTAATAAATAAATTAATTTGGCAAATATTTATTGAATGTCTACTATGTGTCAGGCATCATGCCAGACACTAGGGAGCCAAGGTGAATAAGATTAATTAGATCTCATGTTTTTTGAAATCCATTTTTCTGTTTTATTTAAAAGTAAGACTATTTTGTGATAGATGAGTAAAGGCTTTTGAGAACTGTATTTCCAAATTATTATTTTTTTTGAGACAGTCTTGCTTTCTTGCCCAGGCTGGAGTGCAGTGGCGCAACCTTTACCCCCCAGGTTTAAGCTTGTGCCCCAGCCTCCTGGGTAGTTGGGACTACAGTTGTGGGTCCCCATGCCCAGCTAATTTTTGTATTTTTAGTACAAATAGGGTTTCGCCATGTTGGCCAGGCAAGTCACAAACTCTTGGCCTCAAGTTATCTGCCTGCCTCAGCTTCCCAAAGTGCTGGGATTATAAGTGTGAGCCACCGTACCCAGCCTCTAAACTCATTTAAGACTGGTAACATTTCTAAGAAAATTCTTGGGACCAGTACAGTTAGCAGTTCTTATTTTGCCAGGTTAAGGTCTGTATATGAAAATATCTTACTTTAATTTTAGAAATACATAATCTCAAAATAAAGGACAATTTTAAAAAAAATTTATTTAAAAGCTTTGAAATTTTTAGTAGACACAAGTTCTTGCTTTGTTGCCCAGGCTGGTCTCAAACTGTAGGCTCAATTGATACTCCCGCCTCAGCCTCCCAAAGTGCTGGGATTACAGGTGTGAGCCATCACACCCGACCTCAAGGACAATCTTTTAATTAAACAAAAAAAAATCTTTTGTATGTAGAGGCAGGGTTTTGCTGTCTTGCCCAGGCTGGGTGTCCAAGCAGTTCTCTTGCCTTGGCCTCCCAAAGTGGGTAGGATTATAGGCATGAGCCACTATGCCTGACTCAATCTTTTAATATTTGATTTCATGAAATAACACTACATTTTCCCCCCACTTTTGTCTTAGACTAATAAAAGGTGATAATTTCCCATTAGCATTTGTGAATTACTGCTTTAGAGGATTTTCTTCTATGCTGCGTCAGTATTGATAAACAGATTTGATTGGTTGGCAACTGAATATTTTGAAAGTTATAGAATATTCATATTGAACACTTCAGAAGTCTGCTATGCAGAAAAATGTGTGGTTTTCTTTCTTGTCAAATCTGATTCTAAAATTTATAGAGAAATTTTGAAAATTAGTAGAGTTCCTGATAATCTAAACATTAAAAAGGGGGAGATGTGTAGTATAGTTTGTCAGGCATAAGTTTATTTATTTATTTATTTTTAGACAGAGTCTTGCTCTGTTGCCCAGGCTGGAGTGCAGTGGTGCGATCTCAACTCACTGCAGCCTCCGCCTCCGCCTCCTGGTTTCAAGCAATTCTTTTGCTTCAGCCTCCCCAGTAGCTGGGATTACAGGCACACACCACCAAGCCCGGCTAATTTTTTTTGTATTTTTAGTAAAGACAGGGTTTCACCATGTTGGCTAGGCTGGTTCGAAACTCCTGACCTCAGGTGATCCTCCTGACTCAGCCTCCCAAAGTGCTGGGATTACAGGGGTGAGCCACCACTCTTGGCCTCAGTTTTTAATATCCTTCTATTAACTTTTTTAGTAAGTTTTTAATATTTTTCTATTCAGTTGATTTTAAGATAGTTTTTGAGCTGGGAGTGGTAGCTCATGCCTGTAATCCCATCTCTTTGAGAGGCTAAGGCAGGCAGATCACCTGAGGTCAGGAGTTTGAGACCAGCGTGATCAACATGGTGAAATCCCATCTCTACTAAAAATACAAAAATTAGCTGGTTGTGGTGGCAGGCGCCTGTAATTCCAGCTACTGGGGAGGCTGAGGCCAGGGAATCACTTGAACCTGGGAGGCAGCGGTTGCACTGAGCTGAGATTGCGCCATTGCACTCTAGCCTAGGCAACAAGAGCGAAACGCCGTCTCAAAAAAATAAATAAAATAGTTTTAAAAATATTTTTGTGTTTAAGTCAGACAATTGAATCCTTCACATTGTTCAAGTTTGTTTTTCTAAATACAGGTCAAGCATTCCCTGTCTGAAATGCTCCAAAATTAGAAACTTTTTGAGTGCCAGTATGATGCTGAAAGGAATTACTCATTGAAGCATTTTGGATTTTGGATTTTAAGATTCGTGATGTTCAGCCAGTAACTATAATTCAGAGATTCAAAAATCTGAAGAAATCTGAAACAGTTCTGGTCTCAAACCTTTTGGATATGGGATACTCAACTTATACTGTAATTGGTAATTTCAAAAAGATTAGAAGTTTGGTTCAAATAAAGTAAAAAGCTATATGTATGTTTTCAGTGTGTAATGAGAACTTGAGCTATCTCAAAAGTTTAACAAGTTGGGAAAGTTTGTTAAGTCATGGATATTTTATTGTTATTAAAATTAATATTAAAATTCACAGCCAGAAAATACAGGTGAAAATGCATATCAAATGGTGTTTAGTTGTACAAATTATGTCAATAAGGACCCAAAGTAAACACAGAAAAGCGAAATCTGGATTTTTGAAGGTAGGAGTTGGAGTCTGCTCAATGTTAGGTACTAGGAATATACAGATAAATAAGAAATGGTCATCCAAGAATCTAAAAATCTAATAGTGGGAAAGAAATAGATTTAAAAAAATCCACAAAATGAAAACTCATTACACTATATTTTGCTATTACAGCTAAAAAAAAAAAAAACCCAGGTAACAAAGGAACTAATTCTGTGAGAAATAAAGCACTCATTTAGACTGCGGTTGTCACTTGTTTTGGAGAAAGAAAAGTTGGATGTTAAAATAAGAAATAGAATTACCTGATTGTAAAACTGAATAGGATATACACAGTTCCTGGTAAACTTAATATTGGCTGGATGCAGTGGTTTACCCCTGTAATCCCAGCACATTCAAAGGCCAAGGTTGAGAGGATTGCTTGAGCCCAGGAGTTCAAGGCTGCAGATAGTGCCATTATACTCTAGTCCGGACAGCAGAGAGAAGTAAGACCCTGTCTTAAAAAAAAAAAAAAATTGATTATAATTTAGAAAAGACTTTGAAATTTTGTTACTTTTCTTGAGTTAAAATGTCATAGACCCTGTGCAAATAACTTAAATAACTAACTGTATTTGGAATTTTGTGTAAAGACAGCAGTCAACTGTTAAAATCAACTATTTCCTCTGAAGTACTTAAAATTTTCCCATGCCCCCGCCCTCTTTATTTCTTTTTGAGACAGAGTCTTGTTGTGCTGCCCAGCTAGAGTGTGGTGGCATCATGGCTCACTGTAGCCTCAACCTTTCAGACTCTGGAAATCCTCCTACCTCAGCCTCCTGAGTAGTCGGGACCACAGGCATGCGCCACCATGCCCAGCTGATTTTTTAAATTATTTATAAAGATGAGATCTTTCTGTGTTGCCGAGGCTGGTCTTGACCTCCTGGGCTTGAGCTGTCTCCCCATCTTAGTCCCCCAAAGTGCTGGGATTACAGGCATAAGCCACCACGCCCAGCTTACCCCAATTTTAAAAACATTTATTTATTTATTTACTTTTTTTTTTTAGAAACAGGGTCTTGCTCTGTTGCCCAGGGTGGAGTGTAGTGGCGTGATTCTAGCTCACTGCAGCCTTGAACCCCTGGGCTTAAGTGGTCACCCCACCACAGCCTCCCAAATAACTAGACTGTACAGGCACATGCCACACCATGCCCAGCTAATGTTGAAATTTTTTGTAGAGTCTTGCTGTGTTGCCTAAGATGGTCTCAAACTCCTGGCCTGGAGCAGTCCTCTCACCTTGGCCTACCAGAGTGCTTGGATTACAGACCTGAGGCATTGCATCTGGACCCCTAATTTTTTTTTTTTTTTTTTGCGTGGGGGTTTCTTAGAGAAAGAAGAACCAGAGAACTTGCTAGAAAGGAGACCAGAGAACTTGCTAGATAAAATCTTAAAGAGCTGTACCACTGCAGCCTCCAAGTTTTAACTCACCAACTCAGTATATACTTTGGCTTTTACAAGACTATTATTAAGTAAAATATACTCTCTTTTCTACCTTGCTTTTGGTCTGTTCTGCTTCTTGAAGAAGCATAGTAAAGATATTTTCGGCCGGGCGCGGTGGCTCACGCCTGTAATCCCAGCACTTTGGGAGGCCGAGGCGGGCGGATCACGAGGTCAGGAGATCGAGACCATCCTGGCTAACACGGTGAAATCCCGTCTCTACTAAAAATGCAAAAAATTAGCCGGGCGAGGCGGCGGGCGCCTGTAGTCCCAGCTACTCGGGAGGCTGAGGCAGGAGAATGGCGTGAACCCGGGAGGCGGAGCTTGCAGTGAGCCGAGATCGCGCCACTGCACTCCAGCCTGGGCGACTAAGCGAGACTCTGTCTCAAAAAAAAAAAAAAAAAAAGATATTTTCTAACTGCTAAGTTTGTTCATTGTACTGGATGTGTGAAAAAGTAAGAGTAGTAGGTAACATCCTGGATTCTAGAGACCGATTCTTAGGTTGAAGATAACTGTCCAGTCTTAATATAAATTCACATAAATCTTTATCTTTCAGAAAATACTTTCCTACTAACTGTATAAAATTGTTAAAACACTATAGATCTAAATTTGAGATTTGCTCATTTAATTCTGTGGCATACACAATATTTCTATGTAGAATAATGGATTTGATGGCTAGAAAAGTAAGTCAGTGTCTAATAGAGTCCTTGTATATTGTCTAGAGCAGGGGTCCCCAACCCCCAGGTCACGGTGGCATTAAATTATCATAGGAGAACCAACCGTATTGTAAATTGCACATGCGAAAGATCTAAGTTGCGTACTCTGTATGAGAATCTAATGCCTGATAATCTGAAGTGGAGCAGTTTCAAACTAAAGTCATCACCTCTACCCACTCCCGCCAATTGTGGAAAAATTGTCTTCCATGGAACGGGTCCCTAGTGTCAGAAAGCTTGGGGACTGCTGGTCAAGAGGCTTTCTCCCCCTTGTGTTTGGTCTGATTCATGTTGTATTAGTTGTGATATTGTCTGTTTCAACATACAGATATTCATCCAAAGAAATACTTAATTGTCATTTGGGTACTTTAAGCTTTCATTTTTTCTTTAAGTGACTGTTTGATTTATATTATGCATCAGGCACTGTTTAGGCCTTGGAACTTCCCAAGTGTACCAGGAACCTTGTATTCTAATTGAGAAGACACATAAATATGGCCAGTATTGGGAAGATGTAGCTTTTTCTTTTTTCTGGAGTTGAGTTTTTAGCTTAAAACTTATGATTTTTTTCCTGTGAATACTCTTAAAGACAAAATCAGGAAAATTATACAGAGTGGGTAAAATTTTAGGTTGAATAAAGACTGTCTTTATTCTGACTAGAGTTAATATTAAGAAGTTGAAAATATTGATATTAGGCATGTTACCTATATTAACAATTTAAGATGGGAACATGAACTTGGGATGTTTGCAGTTTGGAAACTCTCTACCCTGACCAAAACTAAACTGAATGAATATAAATTCTGACAGACTGATCTTCACCATTACTGTAACCTATTTGATATTGAACATTTTTTTATTATGTAGCTGGGCGTGTGGGCATGTAACTGTAGTCCCAGCCCCTTGGGAGACTGAGGCAGGGGAAGATCCCTTGAGGCCAGGAGTTCCAGCTGCAGTGAGCTGTGATCACACCTATGAATAGCCACTGTACTTTAGCCTGGATAACATAGTAAGACCTCATCTCAAATTTAAAAGAGAAAACATATTATTATGGAAAATTTCAAATACAACATACATAAAAGTAGACTGTATAATGTAGTGAATCTCCATGTACTTATTTCTGGCTTCAACAGTTAATCAATGTGGTTAATCTTGCTTCATCCATAATCTACTCCTGACGATTATTTTAGTGCTGTGGGGTTTGTTTTTTCTGTTTTTGTTTTTTGACAAAGTCTTGCTCTGTCACCCAGCCTTCAGTACGGTGGCATAATCTTGGCTCTCTGCAGTCTTGACCTCCTGAGCTCAGCAGTCCTCCTGTCTCAGCCTCATGAGTAGCTGGCAGCACAGATGCATGCCACCACACATGGCTGATTTTTAAATTTTTTGTAGAGATGAGTGCTCCCAATGTTGCCCAGGCTGGTCTCAAACTCCTGGGCTCAAGCAGTCCTCCAGCCTCAGCCTCCCAAAGTGCTGGGATTACAGATGTGAGCCATCACACCCGACCTTAGTTTTTATTTTTGGTTTTTCTTTTATGACTCCTCAAAATTTAGCTTAATGACATGATTGTTTTAGAATAAGTCCCAAACATAACAGCATTTTATCTCTAACAACTTATGTATCTTTAAAGATAAGAATTAAACATACATACACACAAAATCATACATACACACAGTACTATTATCACAGTCCCCCCAAAATTTGTAACAGTTTACTATTGCTTGTGAAATATCCAGTTAGTTTTCATATTTCCCAATTGTATCATAAATGGCCTTTTATACCTGGTTTATTTGAAGCTATTTCCAAACAGAGTTATACCTTACGTTTAGTTGATATCTTAAGTCTTTATAGAAATATTCCTTACTTTTTTTTTCCCCCCTTGGCATTTATTTGTTGAAGAAACAGATCATTTGTCCTGAAGAATTTTCTCACATTTTAGACTTGGCAGATTCATGTTCTGGGGTCATCTAACACATTCCTCTGTCCCCTGTATTCCCTGTAAATTGGAAGTTAGAGCTAGGTATTTGATAAGATTCATTTTTTTTCTTTTTTTGGCAAGAACATTTTATAGATAGCGTTATGTACTTCCTACACAGTACATTATAATGCTCATGACGTCTGGTTGTCTCTTTTCTGTATTATAAATATTGATTAGTGTGTAGAGGTGTTTTCATCCTGATCCATTCATTTTAAAACTTCCTTGATGGTTTCAACAGCCATTTTTGATCATCGCCTGAATTTGCCGTTGTATATGAAACTCTAAATGTATAGTTTCTTCTGCATTTATTGCTGACATTCCATATAGTTGACTGTAACAACCATTTGGTTAACCTGAAATGCAGTTTTTACAGAAGAGACATGATATATGTATTCTCTTTCATTTATCAATTTAAAGAATGAGTTGATTGCGTAGTTTTTTCCAAAGGGAACTCCTGGTTTTTTGTTTTTTTCTTTTTAAGTATCATTATGAACTCATGAATTTTTAACACTTGATATGTTTCACTACATTATAGTCTTTTTTAATGTTCAGATTGTCTCATCTTTAATCAGTGGGAGCCTCGTCATGTTGGCTTCTGATCTTTTTTTTTTTTTTTTTTTTTTAAATTTTTGACATGCCAGTCTTTGGTAACTCTCTTGCGTCTGGAAGGACAAGGTATACCAAGGAAGTACCAGGCTCATCTTACAGATTTTCTGCCCTGACCTAGAATTGGCCCTTTGTCTAAAGAACTCTGTTGCTTTTAGAAGTAGTATTTAGAGACTCAGTAGGAATTGTTTAAGAAAGTCAGGCTACATTTGAATTAATTGCCATCTTTTTGAGGTGTTTGTTTTTTTATTTTAATTTATTTATTATTATTTTATTTTATTTTTTTGAGACGGAGTCTTACTTTGCCACCCAGGCTGGAGTACAGTGGCGCGGTCTCGGCTCACTACATCCTCTGCCTCCTGGGTTCAAGCAGTTCTCTGCCTCAGCCTCCCAAGTAGCTGAGATTACAGGCACCCACCACATTTGGCTAATTTTTTTGTATTTTTAGTAGAGACGGGGTTTCACCATCTTGGCCAGGCTGGTCTTGAACTCCTGACCTCGTGATCCACCCACCTCGGCCTCCCAAAGTGCTGGGATTACAGGCGTGAGCCACCGCACCCGGCCTTGTTTTTTATTTTGAGGCAGAGTCTTTCTGTGTCACCCAGACTGGAGCGCAGTGGCGCGATCTCGGCTCACTGCAACCTCTGCCTCCTGAGTTTAAGTGATTCTTGTGCCTCAGCCTCCAGAGTAGCTGGGATTACAGGTGTGCACCACCATGCCTGGCTAATTTTTGTAATTTTAGTAGAGATGGGGTTTTACCATGTTGCCCAGCCTGGTCTGAAATTCCTGAGCTCAAGGGATCCACCTGCCGTGGCCTCCCGAAGTGCTAGGATTATAGGTATGAGCCATTGTGCTCGGCCTTTCTAAAGTATTTGAATTGTATGTTCTTTGTCAGTAGTTTTAAAAACAGACATTTGGCAAAGTAGCCTTTTGGTTTCCAGTTTACTTTGAGACAGCTATTATTAATTAGATATACTCAGTACATTGAGTGATGTATCATACATTTAAAGTAGTCATACAGACTAAGATTGTACTTCCCATTTTTCTATGTATTTATGTATTTTTATTTTTTAATTAAATTTTTTTTCTTTTAAAGACAGCATCTCACCCTGTCACCTAAGCTGGAGTACAGTGGCACAATCGTGGCTCACTGCAGCCTCGACCCTCTGGCTCAAGTGATTCTCCCGCCTTAGCCTCCCAAATAGCTAGGATTATAGGCGTGCACCCCCATGCGTGGCTAATTTTTAAAATATTTAGTGGAGACAGTGTCTCGGTATGTTACTCAGGCTGGTCTCAAACTGCTGGGCTCAAGTAATCCTCACACCTTGGCCTCCTAAATTGTTGGGATTGTAGACGTCAGCCACTGCACCTGGTCCCGTTTTTCTCTTTAGCATACTACTTCATTCTGCTGATAGGTCACTCTTCACAAGTAATTCTCTGCCATTGATTGTGTGCTTACAACTATTTGTTCCCCTCGTTGAGAATATGTTAAACTGGGCCAGGCATGGTGGCTCATGCCTGTAATCCCAGAATTTTGGGAGGCCAACATGTGTGGATCACCTGAGGTCAGGAGTTTGAGACCAGCCTGACCAACATGATGAAACCCCGCCTCTACTAAAAATACAAAAAATTAGCTGGCGTGGTGGCAGGCGCCTGAAATCCCAGCTACTCGGAAGGCTGAGACAGGAGAATTGCTTAAACCTGGGAGGCGGAGGTTGCCGTGAGCCCAGATCATGCAGTGAGCCCAGATCATGCAGCCCAGATCATGCAGTACTCCAGCCTGGGTGACAGAGTGAGACTCTGTCTCAAAAAAAAAAAAAAAAAAGAAAAAGAAAAAAAAATACGTTAAATTGCTTTGCAGTGTAATACTTAGCTGATTCTTTTTAAATGTACTTTTTTTTTTTCCCCATGAACTTTTAAGTTCCAGGGGACATATGTAGGATGTACAGGTTTGTTACATAGGTAAATGTGTGCCATGGTGGATTGCTGCACAGATCAACCTACCACGTAGGTATTAAGCCCAACATCCATTAGAAATGTAAATTTTAAAAGGGTTAATGCTAAGTGCACAGTTATACAGATGATTTGTTACTTCCTCTTTTGCTTCTTACATAGGAAGAAAAGGGTAGTGAAGTTTAGCATCTCTATATTCCCTTTAGAGACTTACTATGAAACCAAGTGGTTCCTTTCCTGTCTTATTAAGGTGCATTTAAAATATTTAGGGATTTTACAGCTTTTAAGGACATTTCACCAGGTATAAAAAAAAATTCAAGGCTGGACGCCAGGCCCGGTGGCACTTTGGGAGGCTGAGGCAGGTGGATCACGAGGTCAGGAGATCGAGACCATTCTGGCTAGCATGGTGAAACCCTGTCTTTACTAAAAATACAAAACAATTAGCCAGGTGTGGTGGCAGGCGCCTGTAGTCTCAGCTACTTGGGAGGCTGAGGCAGGAGAATGATGTGAACCTGGGAGGCAGAGCTTGCAGTGAGCGCCGCTGCATTCCAGCCTGGGCGACAGAGCAAGACTCCGTCTCAAAAAAACCCTCAAAATCCACTTTATTTTATCTTGTGTCACATAGTAAATGTCTGATGTTGGACATATATAATAACTAAGTCTTATAAATACGTCTCAAATGGGGTTATCAGTGAAAAAGATACTATTAAATGGACACCCAAAGGGATTTTGCGCCTTGACACCTTGTCTTTTTCTAATCCCGTTCTTCAGATTTTGGCTTCATTGTGTGTGCATTCTTGTATCAGCCTATATATAAATCCTAAATGTGTTTTCTTTCAAAAAGTGCTTCTTAATATCCAGGATGATTTCATGTGTCCAGTGCTGTGCTGGTCTGTTTGTCTTTTTTTTTTTTTTTTTTTGAGACAGAGTCTTACTTTGTCGCCTAGGTTGGAGTGGCATGATCTTGGCTCACTGCAACCTCCACCTCCCGGGTTCAAGCAGTTCTTTGCCTCACCCTCCCTAGTAGCTGGGATTACAGGTGCCTGCCACCATGCCTGGCTAATTTTTGTATTTTTAGTAGAGACTGGGTTTCACCATCTTGGCCAGGCTGGTCTTGAACTCCTGACCTCGTGGTCCACCCGCCTCGGCCTCCTAAAGTGTTGGGATTACAGGCGTGAGCCATGTGAGCCACTGTGCCTGGCCTGTCCTTTTCCCTTTCTCAATTTTTGTTACCCATGTGCTCACAGAGATAACACATTTTCACTATCTTTAGTTTTTTCTTTGGAGCATTTCTTATTCTTTGTGAAGGTATGCATGTAGTGGTTTGTTCTTAATGCCTTTATCTTTTATTCTGCCCTTAGATATGGAAGCATATTTTGTGCAAACCTGAAATTATGTGGGTTGGTTGGACGGGGGTGGTTTTCTTTTTAATGGATATGACAGTTTTCATACCTGCATATCTCATTGGATAGAAAAATTGTGTGTAATTAGTAGCTCAGGGCTCCTTTTTCTAATAACCTGATATGGTTCACTGTTCAGCTTTGGATACAATTAGCACGTAGTGTTCTCCACTTAAGATCAGAAAAGATGGAGATTATATATACTACCTAATTCTTACTCTTTTCTTTATACCTCGATGGATCCTAACCAGTTGCATGTCTGTTCTTTCTTGAGTTAGAAAGAATCCCAGGAACATCTTTCTGTACTTCTATTCCTGTTGGTTTAATTTCTCTGTTTTTGGCTCAAAGTCTCAGGAAACACATCATCACCTAAGAGAAGCTTGTGACTCTCATTCCCAGCTGCCCTCCTATTCTTTCCTCTATAGGACAGCCCATGTACTCTCGTGAACATGGTGCTGCTGCATCTGAGCGACTTCAGTTGGGGACACCGCCTCCTCTGTTGGCAGCTCGTTTGGTGCCACCTCGAAACCTCATGGGATCCTCCATTGGGTACCATACCTCAGTCTCCAGCCCTACCCCTCTGGTTCCAGGTAAGCTTTGCTACAGATAGCCATCCACCTCACTGATCTTTTTTACCTTAAGCTGGCCAGCCTAAGCAGTGACCTGGCATCCTGATCTGCTGTCATAAAGTCCCATTAAAGCTCATAGGTAGTTTTATTTTCTGTTCCTTTGCTTCTTTGGTTTGTCTCTAGTGGCTGCTAGATGATTAGGCCTGTGTATCTGTCATCTCTGGTGTCCTCTATATTTACTTTCAGTTGCTCGGTAACAAAGTGATGCTAGTTCCTTGAGCTAGTTTCTAATCAGGTAGATAGGAAGATAATATCTACTTGAATGTTTTCTGATTAGTTATACATTGTAATAAACTAGGTTAATTTTTCTTTGAAACAAAATGAAAATAAACATCTGGTTTCTTGCCGATCATGTCCTTTTTTCCCTTTTGCCCCTTATATGGTCCTTTTGCCCCTTGTATGGTCCTTTTGCCCCTTGTATGTGTGTATAATGTAGCGATTCTTAAAAATTCTTTTGTCCTATTGACATAGGTATTTTGAAGGATCTGTGGAGTGCTTTGTGGGTGTTTCATGAGGTGTTTTTAACCCTTTCTCACTTTGCCTTTAGATCTTATTCATCTTAATTAACTAAAGGGCTTTTAAGTTAATTGGTGTTCTGTGTATTCCCAGGATTTATAGCACAAGGTCATTTGATTATGTAACTTCTTTAAAACTTTCTGCAGTCTTAACTGTAGGAGATTTTCTGTCAGTAGTGCCAAGTAGTAACTGAAAATTTTTAATCATAATTTGCTGATCCATTTTTAAAAAGATAAAGCAGTATTCATTTTGTATGTTATATTGCATGTAATTTTTAGAGTTGGCATAACCAGGGAAGCTGTTACTTTACATATCATTTTCAAACTGTATCATTCTTCAACACGTTGAAATTTAATAAGAAACTATGTTAGATTTACTTTTAAGCTAGACATATTACAGTGTGTTTCCATCAGAAGGGAATGCTCACAATTAAATACTGTCTTTAGTTGTCTTAAAGAAACAAAAAATTATAAAGAGAAGTTAGAGCAAAAGCTAAAATAATTAAGTATGAAGCCCCCAAAATACTCTTCGGCAGATAACTATAATTATAGTCCTGTAATCATTGAGGCAAAATTATTTGTTTTTATTTGTTTTTTTTTTTTTTGAGACGGAGTCTGACTCTGCTACCCAGGCTGGAGTGCAAGGGTGTGATCTTGGCTCACTGCAACCTCCACCTCCAGGGTCCAAGCGATTCTCCTGCCTCAGCCTCCTGAGTAGCTGGGATTACAGGCGTGCATCACCAAGCCCAGCTAATTTTTGTATTTTTAGTAGAGACGAGGTTTCACCATGTTGGTCAGGCTGGTCTCGAACTCCTGACCTCGTGATTTACCCACCCTGGCCTCCCAAAGTACTGGAATTATAGGCGTGAGCCACTACACCTGACCCAATTATTTGGTTTTATTACTCATCATCAGGAAACTTTGAGACTGAATGCAAGCCTTAGGAATGAAATAAAAAATCTCTAATAGGAATGTCATTGTGATAATAATTTATTAAATTTTCTGTTCCATCCTTCTCTGAGGAGGACAGTACAAATGCCCCAAATGATTACTTTTCAACATAATTTAACATTTTATTAGAGGGAGACAGTTCTTAATCTAGTGATGTCTTTTTTGTGTAATTCCATGAGCTGTTCTCAAAACCTGGAAAAAGGGGAAACGTGGGGGTGGGGGGAAGAGAAGGAATGCCAACCAGCAGTTCTAGTTCTTATATTAGATATCTCAGAATCACCTGTGCTTTAATAGCATTTTATTATTATTGCCTCCTTGTAGCTTGTGGATGTTTTGTGCAAGAAGGAAGTTAGCTTGTGAATCTGAAGTTGGAAGAAGCATAATATTCATGGGAGAGGTTTAATCTCAGAGTATTGGGGGTGAGACATTTTCTGGATTGAGGACTTCTGAATCCTAGTTGTGCTATTTATCGACCGTTGACTCAAATGCCTGTAGTGGCCAGGAGGATCCCCTAAATGAGGATAATTTGCTGATCTTATATTCTGAATCACTTCTATACTCTAAATCATAGAAGTGACTGACGTGTATGTGAGCGCGTGTGCTGTTTTATTTGAAATATGGTTTATGTGTGAAACCAGCTGTTCTGTCTCTAGTTTGAAGAAGTGCAGATAACCAAATGAATACATTTTCTTTTCACCTCAATTAAAAAGGTGCCTAGAAATTGGAGATATGATAGATAACAGAGGAAACTCAGTCCTTCACATATGGTATTTGTGTTTGTAAAAATTTGTATTAACAAATGTGCATTGGGCTGGGCACGGTGACTCACACCTGTAGTGCCAGCAGTTTGGTAGACTGAGGCCGGCAGATGGCTGAAGCCCAGGAGTTCAAGACCAGTCTGGGCAAGATAGCGAGACCCCATCTCTATTTTTTTTAAATTAAAAAAAAATGTGCATTGACATTTGGATAAGGTAATTAATATATAGAGCAGAAATGAGTAGGTGAGTGAATCTGAAAATACCAGTATTTAAGAATGGATGCATGTATCTATATTCTGTAATAGGAGCATTTTTTTTTCAGTTTCAAAAGGTGTGTCTAGATACTGTAACACAAAGAGAAATGCAGTCTTCACCTCAGGTTCCACATCTGCAGATTCAACCAACTACAGATTGAAAATGTTCAGAAAAAATAAAAATAAAAAATAGCAATACAATAATTAAAAATAATGCAAGTTTTAAAAACAATATCCATAACAGCTATTTACATAGCATTTATATTATGTATTATAATTAACCTAGAGATGTTTTAGAGTATACAAGAGGATTTACCTAGGTTATATGCAAATACCACCACCCTATTTTATATAAAAGTCTTGAACATTTGTGCATTTCGATATCTGTGGGAGGGTCCTAGAACCAGTCCCTCACTGATACTGAGAGGTGACTGTAGGTTGATGTATTTATATTTGTTGGAGAATATATGTTTTTTAAGCAAGTGTTTATTTTAGAACAATGAGAGATGATTTAACCTCTCTCTGATTTGTTGTGTGTTTTGTTGCTTTGTTTTCCCTCAGATACATATGAACCAGATGGTTACAACCCAGAAGCTCCTAGTATTACTAGTTCTGGTAGATCTCAGTACAGACAGTTCTTTTCAAGAACACAGACACAGCGTCCCAATCTGATTGGCCTAACATCTGGAGATATGGATGCAAATCCAAGAGGTGAGAATACCTTGAACTTTTTCTGATGCTAAGTGTTATGCAGTAGTTGGATATAGTTATTACATTTGCATTTCTGGCCTCGCTTGAGGAAATTAAGGTCCAAATTACTTATATATCATCTCTTTGAAGGGTACTATGTATTAATCTCGGATGTTTTTAAATAACTTTATCTCCAAAGTTTATTTTAAAGCTATAGTTGGAATATATTTATTTTTACATACAAATCACACTAATATTACTTAACTACTTCTTTTAGTAGGACTTTAGGCTGTTTTAGTTTTGTTGCTAGGCACTGTGTTAGGTATTGTGTATAGATAGATGAAATTACTGATCTCCTCCTCAAAGAACTGATCATTGAAGGGCCTACTTTGGCACCACAAAGTACTGGGATTACAGGTGTGAGCCCCTGTGCCCAGCCTAGCATTTTCCTGATCTTTCTTTCTATCCTAGCTTTATTAATTCTTTTTTTCCTGCCATTAATAACACTATTACCACTGTAAGAATAACAAGTTTTGTATGAAGACTACACCAAATGCCTTCTCATATATATATATTTTTTATATATATGTATATATTTTTTGAGACAAGGTCTCCTTCTGTCACCTATGCTGGAGTGCAGTGGCGTGATCTCGACTCACTGCAACCTCTACCTCCCGGGTTCAAGCGATTATCCCACCTCAGCCACCTGAGTAGCTAGGATTACAGGTGTGCGCCACTACAACCCTGCTAATTTTTGTATTTTTGGTGGAGACGAGGTTTCACCATATTGGTCAGGTTGGTCTTGAACTCCTGACCTCAGGTGATCCAGATCCCACCTTGGCCTCCCAAAGTGCTGGGATTACAGGCATGAGCCACCATACCCAGCCTCATATATATTATTGTCTCTCATGTTTCTGTTTTTATTCTCCCCTTTTACAAGTAAAGACACTGAGGCTTAGAGAGGTTTAAAGAACTTGCCCAAGGTCACGCAGCTGTTAAGTGCCAGAACTAGAATTCAGAGTAGAAGTCATGTTTTGTATACAACAGGATTTCTTTGTTGTCTTGGGCAAGTCATTTAACCTTTAGTTATACCTCCTTCCTTTAATATGACACACTTCATTAAATTAAAAAAAAAAAGCATTAGGCAATGTTAGCTGGTAATGATAAAAACTATTTAAGGAGAACATAGTGGCATCTCAAATTCTAGAATGTTTTATGCCATCACAGTTGCTGTCTTCTTCATTAGCCTTCTGAAACACAAGTCCCACAAGAGCAAGGATCATGTCTATTTTATTCACCAATGTATACCCAAGGTCTGCTATAGTTGCTGAGCTGTCACATAGCTAAATGTCAAGTGAATGAATCTTTACATCATAATTTCCCTGACAAAGATGAAATGAAATGTACCAACTCCTAACCATATACCTACCCCGGCATTCAGCTCTGGGTTATTCTTTGCTTGGTGGAGTTGCTAAAGTTAAGAGAGATACTCAGGATTTAATAGGCATAGTTTTGTGTTGTTAATTTCTGTTTTGTTCAGTACACCTCTTCCTACCCACAGGTGATTTATTGTAAGGACAGATTCTTAGAATATTTCTGTCAATTTATAGTATTGGCTTTGGATTTTCTTCCCACCTTTAAACCTATAGAAAATCAAAAGAAACACAGTAAACATCTGAATGCCTTCATTTAGATTTACCAGTAATATTTTATTTTATTTTATTTTATTTTTTTTGAGATGGAGTCTCACTCTGTCGCCCAGGCTGGAGTGCAGTGACCGGATCTCAGCTCACTGCAAGCTCCGCCTCCTGGGTTTACGCCATTCTCCTGCCTCAGCCTCCCGAGTAGCTGAGACTACAGGCGCCTGCCACCTCGCCCGGCTAGTTTTTTTGTATTTTTTTAGTAGAGATGGGGTTTCACCATGTAGGCCGGGATGGTCTCGATCTTCTGACCTCGTGATCCGCCCATCTCGGCCTCCCAAAGTGCTGGGATTACAGGCTTGAGCCACCGCGTCCGGCCTCCCAGTAATATTTTATTACCTTTGGGCATGAATGCTGTCTTTTCTTTCTTCTCTCCACTCCCTTTTTTTTGTTGAATCTCTTGAAAGTAAGTGGTAGACATTGTGAAACTTTAACTCCTTTACCTTATATCTAAGAATAAGACAGTCCTATATAAGCACAGTATTATTGCCACACATAAAACCATAATTCCATAATAATATGTAATTCTTATGATGTGGTTAACTTCTTGTTGAATCACACCAGGAGGCAAATAATGTCCATTAATGGTGCTAAGTTTGATTGCTTGCATAAGGTGATCATTGTCAGAGCTCTCCATTGTTTTTGTTTGTTTGTTTGTTTGTTTCTTTATGAGACTGAGTTTCACTCTTGTTGCCCAGGCTGGAGTGCGATGGTGCAATCTTGGCTCACCGCAACCTCCGTCTCCTGGGTTCAAGTGATTCTCCTGCCTCAGCCTCCCGAGTAGCTGGGATTACAGGCATGCACCACCATGTCTGGCTAATTTTTTTGTATTTTTAGT
>NW_012107175.1:619042-637424 GCF_000951045.1 Mandrillus leucophaeus
GAACTCCTGACCTCAGGTGATCCAGATCCCACCTTGGCCTCCCAAAGTGCTGGGATTACAGGCATGAGCCACCATACCCAGCCTCATATATATTATTGTCTCTCATGTTTCTGTTTTTATTCTCCCCTTTTACAAGTAAAGACACTGAGGCTTAGAGAGGTTTAAAGAACTTGCCCAAGGTCACGCAGCTGTTAAGTGCCAGAACTAGAATTCAGAGTAGAAGTCATGTTTTGTATACAACAGGATTTCTTTGTTGTCTTGGGCAAGTCATTTAACCTTTAGTTATACCTCCTTCCTTTAATATGACACACTTCATTAAATTAAAAAAAAAAAGCATTAGGCAATGTTAGCTGGTAATGATAAAAACTATTTAAGGAGAACATAGTGGCATCTCAAATTCTAGAATGTTTTATGCCATCACAGTTGCTGTCTTCTTCATTAGCCTTCTGAAACACAAGTCCCACAAGAGCAAGGATCATGTCTATTTTATTCACCAATGTATACCCAAGGTCTGCTATAGTTGCTGAGCTGTCACATAGCTAAATGTCAAGTGAATGAATCTTTACATCATAATTTCCCTGACAAAGATGAAATGAAATGTACCAACTCCTAACCATATACCTACCCCGGCATTCAGCTCTGGGTTATTCTTTGCTTGGTGGAGTTGCTAAAGTTAAGAGAGATACTCAGGATTTAATAGGCATAGTTTTGTGTTGTTAATTTCTGTTTTGTTCAGTACACCTCTTCCTACCCACAGGTGATTTATTGTAAGGACAGATTCTTAGAATATTTCTGTCAATTTATAGTATTGGCTTTGGATTTTCTTCCCACCTTTAAACCTATAGAAAATCAAAAGAAACACAGTAAACATCTGAATGCCTTCATTTAGATTTACCAGTAATATTTTATTTTATTTTATTTTATTTTTTTTGAGATGGAGTCTCACTCTGTCGCCCAGGCTGGAGTGCAGTGACCGGATCTCAGCTCACTGCAAGCTCCGCCTCCTGGGTTTACGCCATTCTCCTGCCTCAGCCTCCCGAGTAGCTGAGACTACAGGCGCCTGCCACCTCGCCCGGCTAGTTTTTTTGTATTTTTTTAGTAGAGATGGGGTTTCACCATGTAGGCCGGGATGGTCTCGATCTTCTGACCTCGTGATCCGCCCATCTCGGCCTCCCAAAGTGCTGGGATTACAGGCTTGAGCCACCGCGTCCGGCCTCCCAGTAATATTTTATTACCTTTGGGCATGAATGCTGTCTTTTCTTTCTTCTCTCCACTCCCTTTTTTTTGTTGAATCTCTTGAAAGTAAGTGGTAGACATTGTGAAACTTTAACTCCTTTACCTTATATCTAAGAATAAGACAGTCCTATATAAGCACAGTATTATTGCCACACATAAAACCATAATTCCATAATAATATGTAATTCTTATGATGTGGTTAACTTCTTGTTGAATCACACCAGGAGGCAAATAATGTCCATTAATGGTGCTAAGTTTGATTGCTTGCATAAGGTGATCATTGTCAGAGCTCTCCATTGTTTTTGTTTGTTTGTTTGTTTGTTTCTTTATGAGACTGAGTTTCACTCTTGTTGCCCAGGCTGGAGTGCGATGGTGCAATCTTGGCTCACCGCAACCTCCGTCTCCTGGGTTCAAGTGATTCTCCTGCCTCAGCCTCCCGAGTAGCTGGGATTACAGGCATGCACCACCATGTCTGGCTAATTTTTTTGTATTTTTAGTAGAGACGGGGTTTCCCCACGTTGGTCAGGCTGGTCTCGAACTCCCAACCTCAGGTGATCCACCCGCCTTGGCCTCCCAAAGTGCTGGAATTACAGGCGTGAGCCACCGTGCCCGGCCCAGAGCTCTCCATTGTAAATGTAATTTTTGGAGTGTTACTTTGGCACCATAAGTATCTTGTTTTCCAACAACCTTTCACCAATATTTTTTTCATCTATTGATCATTCATGCCTGAGTCATTTATTACATCGAGGTTAACTTTGAGTTTTGAAACATGGATTTCTATATGTTTTTATAGAAAAAGGCATTTGTAACTTTTCTCTGTTAGGCATTTCTAAAAGAGAAATGAAAGTAATTGAGCTATTAATAGTACTTTTTAACTTTTAGACTAAATATATTAATCATTGAGACTCCTGAAAAATTCAGTAATTTGAATTTTTGTTTCCAACAGCTGCTAACATTGTGATCCAGACTGAACCACCAGTTCCTGTTTCGATTAACAGCAACATAACCAGAGTAGTTCTTGAACCAGATAGTCGAAAAAGAGCTATGAGTGGTTTGGACGGGCCACTCACAAAGAAACCTTGGCTGGGAAAGTAAGATAATTTGCTAATTAGTAGCATCTAATTATTATTGTTGTTTGCATTAGTAAATTCATAAAAATAAGATTTGTCATTAATGATTTTCAAACTAGGTATCTTGAAGTTAGAGTTCTAGAAGACATCGTTAGAATGTTGTAAAAATTAAAAAGTTAACAATATTTATAATAGGGTTTTTTTTTTTTTTTTTTTTTTTTTGAGACGGAGTCGCCCAGGGCGGAGTGCATAATCTCAGCCCACTGCAACCTCCACCTCCCGGGGTGAAGTGATTCTCCTGCCCCAGCCTCCTGAGTAGTGGGATTACAGGTGCCAGCACCATGCCCCCCTAATTTTTTGTATTTTTAGTAGAGACGGGGTATCACTGTGTTGGTCAGGCTGGTCTTGAACTCCTGACCTCAGGTGATCCATCCACCTTGGCCTCCCAAAGTGCTGGGATTACAGGTGTGAGCCACCACACCCGGCCCATAAAAGGTATTTCTAATTTGTACCTACCTATTTCTATACCTAACCCAATATTAAAAATTACTGACACACTGGCAATGGATAGAAAAGAAGAAAAAAAATGAAATAAATGGTGAAGAAAATAGCTTAGTACCCTTGCAGAAGTTGAAAATATGCCATTAAAGATGATATTCTAGCCGGGCACGGTGGCTCATGCCTGTAATTCCAGCACTTTGGGAGGCCAAGGCGGGCGGATCACTTGAGGTCAGGAGTTCGAGACCAGCTTGACCAAAATGGAGAAACCCAAAATACAAAGTTAGCCGGGCGTGATGGTGCATGCCTATAATCCCAGCTACTTGGGAGTCTGAGGTGGGAGAATCACTTGAACCCTGGAGGCGGAGGTTGCAGTGAACCGAGATCTCACCATTGCACTCTAGCCTGGGCAAAAAGAGCAAAACTCCTCAAAAAAGAAAAAAAAAGATGATGTTCTAGCCTTAATTTAATTTAATGATGTTAGAGTCCTTGATAATTGTGGTAGATCTTTATGTTAGATCTTTTTAGCATATGATTTTAAGTGTTAGTTGGGCCTTTTCTTTTTGTAATCTATTACTGTTCACCTTTCTCTTCACCTTTTCTATTCTCACGTAATAAGAATAATGTCGGCCGGGCGTAGTAGCTCACACCTGTAATCCCAGCACTTTGGGAGGCCGAGGCGGGTAGATCACTGACGTCAGGAGTTTGAGACCAGCCTGGCCAACATGGTGAAACCTTGACTGTACTAAGAATACAAAAATTAGTCGAGCGTGGTGGTGTGTGCCTGTAATCCCAGATACTAAGGAAGCTGAGGCAGGGGAATCACTTGAACCCAGGAGGTGGGGGTTGCAGCGGACCGAGATCATGCCACGGCTCTCCAGCCTGGGCAATGGAGTGAGACTCTGTCTACAAAAAAAAAAAAAAGAATAATGTGAAAATTGCTTAGTAATTTCTGAAGAATGTTAAGGGCTCACAAAAGGCACTTTAAACAAATTAATCAATGCAATTAATTTATTGTATAGAGATGTGGTCTTACTATGTTCCCCAGACTGGTCTGGAAGCCCTGGGCTCAACCAGTCCTTCTGCCTTGGCCTCTCAGAGTGCTGGCATTACAGGCATGAGCCACTGCGCCCAGCCTGTAACCTGTTTCTTGTTGTTTAATATATTTTCTGTGGTTTGAATTTTGAATATAATGTTTCATAGGATTTTGAAAAAGTTTTCTGGGATTATAGGTGTGAACCACCATGCTCATCCACAAAAGGCACTTAAAAAAATTATAAACCTAAATTCTTTGTGGTTTTCTCTCTTGGCTAGGCATGAAGTAGGAGAATTAACTAAGATGTATTAATCTTCCTTTTAGGCAAGGAAATAACAATCAAAATAAACCAGGGTTCTTACGAAAGAATCAGTATACAAACACCAAATTAGAAGTCAAGAAAATCCCTCAGGAATTGAACAACATTACCAAGCTCAATGAGCACTTCAGCAAATTTGGAACTATTGTTAATATCCAGGTAAATGTGGCTATGTCAGTGACAGAAGCCAGGCATTTTATGGGTCTTGGGAAAATTTCTATTAGCTCACCTTGTTTAAATGAGTCAGTGGTTATTCTGATCATCTCTTCTAAGTGCTGTAAATGCCACCATATATCTGTATATCCAGTTTTATGATGGACTTGTTAAACCATGTTTGTTCTTGTGAATTCATTTGGTTCTTTTCTGCAATCTCTTCCTGAAAGAGAATGGGTAGCCTCACAGTTTTGGAGACTGGGAAGTCCAAGATCAAGGTGCTGGATGATTCGTTTCCTAGGGAGTGCTGTCTTCCTGTCTTGCAGATGGTTGGCTTCTCGCTGCATTCTCACATGGCAGACAGAAAGAAAAAGAGGGGGTTGGGGCAGATTTTCTCTTCTTTTAAGGCCACTGATACTATTCATTAGGATGCACCCTTATGACCTCATTTAACCTTAATTATATCCTAAAAGCTCTATCTCCAAAACAGTAATATTGGAGTTTAGGGCTTCAACATGTGTATTTTGGGGAAAACATTCATTACATAGCAATGGGTCATAATTTATTTGACTGTTTTTTGGTTTTGGGAATTTATATTGTTTTATTTTCTTCAAGGTTGCTTTTAAGGGTGATCCAGAAGCAGCCCTAATCCAATATCTTACCAATGAGGAGGCCAGGAAAGCCATTTCTAGCACAGAAGCAGTTCTAAACAACCGATTCATTCGAGTCTTGTGGCATAGGGAAAATAATGAGCAACCAACACTACAGTCCTCAGCACAGCTGCTCCTGCAACAACAGCAAACACTTAGTCACCTCTCACAGCAGCATCATCACCTGCCACAGCATCTTCATCAGCAGCAGGTGCTAGTGGCCCAGTCCGCTCCTTCAACAGTGCACGGAGGTATCCAGAAGGTAATCTGGTTCACTGGGAATTAAAGGTCTTTTAGTTACACCCTCTAGATCAGTATTTTTCAGTTCCTGGTCCTTGGGTCTTCTACATAAGAGCTACTCATAATTTGAACCGCAGACCAGCAGCATCTGGTCTCCTGGGATCTTATTAGAAATGCAGATTCTTGGGGGAAATATTGCAGATTCTTGAGCCATACTCCATCCTACTGAATCAGAATCCCTATGGGTGGGGCCCAAGGATTTGTGTTTTAACAAGCTCTCCAGGTGATTCTTACATACCTTAAAGTTTGAGACATGCTATTTTACATCAGAATCACTTACCTGGGTGCAAATTCCTGGGCTTCACCTTCTCAAACCTGTGTAGAGTCAGTCTCTAGCTATGGGGCCTATAAATATACATGTTTAACAAGTACTCTTAAGTTATTGTTATGCACACTAAAGTGTAATAACCATCTACCACTGAGCAACTTTGACTGTAGAGCTATTTCTTTATTTTGTATTAGAATCAGTCTTTTTTGTGTCTACCCATTTGCCCTCCTGTTTCTCATGTAAAAAAAATTATACGTTCCTTCTAAAAATGGGTATAGAAGCTCCAAGAGAACTGGAATTTTGCCTGTTGTGTCCATTCTATCCCTAGTGCCTAAAACAATACCTGGTACATATTGCTCAAAACATATTTGATTGAATAGATGAAGGAAGGAAAAAACAAAAGAACAAAATACCACACATCAGAGCCATTCAGATACTGACCTAGATAAATCTCATGCTTAGAGTAAATGCATTCAGATTTTTAAAAAGTATTCCTTATAGTACATGGTGTCAACTCCATTTATCATCCTGCTCATTTGCATCTAAATTCTCTTTCAGTTATCCCACTTGTATCCCACTTCATGTAAGGGCCCAAAGGTGAATGCTTCCCCTAGATGTTGGATGAATAGTGTAGAAAAGAGTTCGTACTATCACGTTCATGGTGATCATTAGACAGGTTCTGTTAGTACAGCCCAATATTGCATTATGTTTTTGAAGTGATCATTTCACAGTTATTCATATTAAGCCACTGTCAGTTAAGACCCCCTAATTCTTTTTATTTTTTTCTTTTCTTTTCTTTGAGACAGTCTCGCTTTGTCGTCATTCAGGCTAGAGTGCAGTGGCGCAATCTTGGCTCACTGCAACCTCTGCCTCCTGGGTTCAAACTATTCTCCCGTCTCAGCCTCTCGAGTAGCTGCGACTACAGGTGCATGCCACCATGCCTGCCCAATTTTTGTATTTTTAGTAGAGACGGGGTTTCACCATGTTGGCCAGGCTGGTCTTGAACTCCTGACCTCAGGTGATCCACCTGCCTTGGCCTCCCAAAGTGCTGGGATTATATGTATGAGCCACTGTGCCCAGCCAAGACCCTCTAATTCTTTCAGAGCATTGCATACCAGAGGAAACATTAAAAAATAATTGTTTTTTTGTGTGTAGGTGCATGCATTTTGTTGTGATATGTTTTAGACATTCCAAAAAGTATGAATAATCTATCAATCATTTGTATATTCACCAGTGTCATTAGAAAATAAAACCTTATGGATAATGGAAGCACCTTCCCATTCCCATTTTCTTATCTTCTTCCCTAGAGTAATCATCTTAAATTTGTATCATTCCTAGGCATGTTTTTAAACTTCTGCCACATAAGTGTTTATTTTGTATATGCAGATGATGAGCAAACCACAGACATCAGGTGCATATGTTCTTAACAAAGTTCCTGTTAAACATCGTCTTGGACATGCAGGTGGTAACCAGAGTGATGCATCACATTTATTGAATCAGTCTGGTGGTGCTGGAGAAGATTGCCAGGTAGGCATTTTTGGGAGCTTCAGATACATTTAGAATCATTCAGTGAATTAACAAAATAAATTAGTTATCAGCCAGACAGTCAAGACAGTTGTGACAGCTAACCTAAGTGTGGTAGGTATACCTCTCTAATTTCCATGTTGCAGTCAGAAATTTGCTAATGAAATTTTTTTCCTATTCAAAGTTAAGTAGGAAGCTGGGCGTGGTGGCTCACACCTGTAATCCCAGCACTTTGGGAAGCCAAGGTGAGTGGATCAGCGGAGGTCAGGAGTTCGAGACCAGCCTGGCCAAAATGGCGAAACCCCATCTCTACTAAAACTACAAAAAAATAAGAAGGGCGTGGTTGCAGGCATCTGTATTCCCAACTACCCGGGAGGTTGAGGCACGAGAATCACTTGAACCCAGAAGGCGGAGATTGCATTGAGCCAAGATCACGCCATTGCACTCCAGCCTGGGTGACAGAGCAAGACTGTCTCAAAAAACAAAAACAAAAACAAAGTGAAGTAGGAATTTGAGAATTTTAGATATTTATTTATTTATGTATTTAATTTTTTTTTTTTTTTGAGACAGTTTCGCTGTTGTTGCCCAGGCTGGAGTGCAGTGACACAATCTCGGCTTACCACAATCTCTGCCTCCTGGGTTCCAGCAATTCTCCTGCCTCAGCCTCCTGAGTAGCTGAGATTACAGGCATGCGCCACCATGCCTGGCTGATTTTGTATTTTTAGTAGAGACGGAGTTTCTCCATGTTAGTCAGGCTGGTCTCGAACTCCCGACCTTAGGTGATCCACCCACCTCGGCCTCCCAAAGTGCTGGGACTACAGGCGTGAGCCACTGCACCCAGCCGAATTTTAGATATTTATTAATAGATAAGTGTCTTTATTAGTTAATTTCTTTAATTTCATCTTTTAAGAATTTAGTGAAGGGTATTCTGTCATAGTAAAAAAACCAAACTTTGAAATATGTTTTAAGTAATTTATTTTTAGTAATGTATCTATACTATAACTTTTGAGCATGGTGATTATTACAAAGAGAGCTAAATAAAAAGAAAAATAAGCAGAAAAAGCAAAGAAAACTGCAGAGGAAGAGCAGCAATGCATGCTATCCCAAAAAATACAATATAGCTTCTGTAACGGAAACAACCTGATATTGACTCATGAATAGACAAGACTAGTGGAACAGAATAGAAAATCTAGAAATAGACTCAATTGCACATAGGAGTTTATTATATAATAACAAAGTGTCCCAGATCAGTGGGGAAGTTATAGACATGTTGATAAATGGTATTGGGATAACTGGATAGCCAGTAGGGAAAAGATGAAATAAGATCTGATCCTTTTTTTTTTTATTATATCATAAACCAGTATAAATTCCAAATGATCTGAGATTTAGATGTTGATTGAAAAAACTAAATGATACAACCCTCATGAAAGGAAATTTGGCAGTACAGTATCTGCCAAAATTATGTATATGCATTACTAAACTAGTTATCTTCCCTCTAAGAATCTATGTCAAAGATATACTAGCCAAAATATAGATAGACATATGTGCAAGGCTAGTAATGATATACCCTTTATAATAACAGAAGACTGGAAACAACCCAAATGCCCATCTGTAGGGGACTGGTTACTGCAAATGTAGTATATCTATACAGTAAATATACAACTATATAAAGAATGAAGAATATTTTTATATGTACTATGGAGTGATTATCAGAATATATTCAGTAAAAAAGCAAAATGGAAGAAAAAATACATAGTTTACTACTGCTGGTGTGAAAAAGTAGAGGCAGTGAACACAGAGAAGTATTTGCTTATAACAGGAAAAAACCAAAAAGATAATTCATATTATTTAAATCCTGTGGTTATGGCAAGTATAGAAGAAGCTAGATGACTTTTGATTATGTCTTGTTTTGTAGATTTGACTTGGAACCATGTAAATCAATTCTGAATGTAATTATAAAGTATAAATGAAATAGAAGTAATCCCTAAAAAGTGAAAAGAAAAGTGAAACCCATGAACTAGCATATCTGTATTGAGTGCTTTAAAACAGTGATTTGATGATATATTCCTAGTGTGATATACCCTGAGGACAAAAAACGATTTAAAGAAATCATATCAACATTGGCATTGTTGATATTCTGAAACCCATCTGTGAGCATTGTAGGGTAATTAAAATGAGGAATTATGCTGATGTCCTTGACAACTGAGATTTTCAGTGTGGCTGAAAAGAGAGATAGAAGATAGATAAGATTAAGTAAATATGCTGTAGTCCTGCATTTGAATAGAAACTATCAGTATAAACTCAGGTTGTATTTTATCTTAAAGGGAAAGAAAGGCAACAAAATATTCCCCAAACGTTTCCCAATTCTATTCACTGAAAAGGTCTAGAAACAATGACCAGCCCAGTCATTGAGCATCCCTAGCACTCAAAGGGATCCAGGGAACCTTGAAGAAATAGCTGTCTCCAGACCTGAGACTGGCAGTATTGCAGATGAGCCTAGAATATGGTATCAAACTAGAAAGTAAGGAGAGTGTCAGAGAATACTAGAGTTCTGTCAAAGAGAAAAACGAATCTGATCAGACCTCTAGATCTACCCACTAATTTAAAAGAAATTTGGGGTATAGAGGGACATCTTCAAGGGTACCATAGAATCCTGTGGGGTAGTACTAGTGGATGAGTGACCTGGTTTCTTCAACAAACAATTTGCAACGAAAAGCAAGAAATGGAGAGGGAAACTATGAAGTAAAGGAGACTTCAAAGAGATATAACAAGTTATACTTACATGGACTTTAATAGATCCCATTTCAAATGGGAGGAAATTGTTTAGAAAATTACAAGCTGGAACTGGAGAGGTGAATATTTAATATTAAAGAAGTGTTATTGCCTTTTAACTATATATTGTGAAAATTTCATTATGTTGAAAAATGAAAGGAGTCCATATCTTTTAGAGATATAATTGAAATATTATGGATCATATGATATTTGGGATAAGAATATAGTTAGTTGGGGATATAAAGAAGATTATTTTATATATTGATTATTGTTGCTGCTTGGTACTTTTGTGTGTTTCAAAAATTCCATTATTTAAAAAAAAAAAGTGATTAAAGAGTTTCAAGTCAGATGGCCCTGACTGACTTAACCTGCCTCTTACTAGCTGTTGCTATGGGAATTAAAACTTTAATGTTAATTTTATGTTAATAAAAAAAAGCCCAAGAGGGGAATGTGTAGCACATAAATAGTGCTCAGTAAATTTTAGTTGTTGCCGTTTTAATAAAATAAATGATAACATGAACATCAGCTATACAAGGTTCTTATGGTACATGCAGGACTTTCCTGTGTAAACTAGTTTAGTTTTGATGATAATTAAGTGTTGTGGTGATTGAGAGAAGTCTTACATTTGGATATATTATTTATGAGATTGAATTTTCCATGGATTTCTTACTATTATTTTCTCTCTCTCTTATATTATTCAAAATTAATTAAAAAGTTTCAAAGAAGACCGGTACAGTGACTCACACCTCTAATCCTAGTACTTGGGGAGGCTGAGGTGGGAGGATCACTTGAGCCCAGGAGTTTGAGACCAGCCTGGGCAACATAGAGAGACCCTATCTCTACAAAAAAGAAAAGAAACCAGCCAGGTGTGGTGGCTCGCACCTATAGTCCCAGCTACTCATGACGCCGAGGTGGGATTAAGCCCAAGAGATTGAGGTTGCAATAAGTCGTGATTGCACCTCCGCACTCTAGCCTGGGCAGCATAGTGAGACCTTGTCTTTAAAAAAAAAGGAAGAAAGGAAAAATTAAAAAAAAAAAAAAAAAAAAAAACGTAGCTGAATTCTTAGAAGGATTTTTCAGTTATTGGAAACAAGGGTTTTTGTTCGGCACTTCACCTAACAAAAAACAACTTATGATACCCTCCAGCCAGATACCACCTGTAGCCAAACAAATTCAACTTATTATTCAGTGAGAGGTACACAATGCAACTGTGTGTGCCAAAAGGACTTATTTTAGGATTTCGGCTAAGTTAGATGATTTAGAAGGATTTAAGGAAACAGGCATAAATTCTGTAATAGGATATCTTACTAAATCTTACCTGGAATGAGGCTAAAGTAGTAAATGGTAAAGAAGCAGCAGTCATTCCTGGCATAAACGTTATGTTTAGTCATTTTATGGTTTGGATAGCATTCATGTTTTTGTCTCTGTTCAGTCATGATTAGGGAGTGGTCTTCATTTTGTCTTGATCTGTTATGGTCACAAGAGCAGCTTTGTCTGATGTTGGTATTTTGTGAAATTGTGTTTAACAGGAGGGCAGTAAGGCTGTTTTTATCTTTTGGGTGACAAATTTATGAATAAAGAACTAGATTTTATAATGAAGTTTTTAAATGTAGAAAGAAAATTTAAATCCTAAGAAGAGTAGAAATATATGCATCGTTTCTAAAAAATTACTCTAAGCATTTCTAAGATATAATTATATTTGTGTGTGCTTTTTTTTCTTTAGATATAATTATATTTGTGTGTGCTTTTTTTTTCTTTAGATATAATTATATTTGTGTGTGCTTTTGTTTTCTTTAGATATAATTATATTTGTGTGTGCTTTTTTTTTTCTTTATCTTTTAGATATTTTCAACTCCAGGCCATCCAAAACTGATTTACAGCTCCTCAAACTTAAAGACACCTTCAAAGCTCTGTTCAGGGTCTAAATCTCATGATGTTCAAGAAGTGCTTAAAAAAAAACAGGTAACAGTCTTGATTCTTCTTGCCTTACAGAAGAAAAGATGCGTTGAATTGTTAAGTGCTTACATTATCACTTTTAAATCAGTTCATGTGGGTAGGGCATGACATCATAATGCTCATATAGCTTCTCTAATGTACACTTGGAAAAAAAAGGATGAACATACAGAAAAAAATGTTTCACAATTGCCATTCAGAATTTTTTTAAATACACTATTATTCCCTCCAATTCTAGGGTTTATTTTCTTTTTTAAAATTCCTAGGTAGATGATAATTCATATAAAATACAACACTTTTGTAATTATTATCTATATGATTCAGTTCTGAGTTTCATTGTCATCCTATTAAGTTCACATAGGGTTTTCCAAATTAAATAGATATTTATATGTACTATCTCAGTGTAATTAGAGATTTAACAGGAAGGTGGGAGGCACAATTTTCCTGGTGAAATCCATAGATTTTACTCTATTATTATTATTATTATTATTATTATTTTTGAGACAGAGCTTCGCTCTTGTTGCCCAGGCTGGAGTGCAATGGCATGGTCTCAGCTCACCGCGGCCTCTGCCTCCCAGGTTCAAGCGATTCTCCTCCCTCAGCCTCCAGAGTAGCTGGGATTACAGGCATGCGCCACCACACCCCGGCTAATTTTGTATTTTTAGTAGAGACGGATTTTCTCCATGTTGGTCAGGCTAGTCTTGAACTCCCGACCTCACGTGATCCACCTGCCTCGGCCTCCCAAAGTGCTGGGATTACAAGTGTGAGCCACTGTTCCCGGCCTACTCTATCATTTCTAACCTATAGCTGCATGTCATTTTTTTCTTTTTCTTTTCTTTTCTTTTCGACGAGGTCTCTGTGGCTCAGGTTGAGTACAGTGGCATGATCATGGCTCACTGCAGCCTTGATGTCCCAGGCTCAAATGATCCTCTCACCTTAGCCTTCTGAGTAGCTGAGTAGGCATGTGCCACCATACCCCGGCTAATTTTGTTCATTGTTTTGTAGAGACAGGGTCTCATTCTGTTGCTGAGGCTGGACTCAAACAATCCTCCCACCTCAGCCTCCAATTTTGTTCATTGTTTTGTAGAGACAGGGTCTCATTCTGTTGCTGAGGCTGGACTCAAACAATCCTCCCACCTCAGCCTCCAATTTTGTTCATTGTTTTGTAGAGACAGGGTCTCATTCTGTTGCTGAGGCTGGACTCAAACAATCCTCCCACCTCAGCCTCCCAAAGTGCTAGGATTACAGGTTGAGCCACCATGCCTAGCCTCACATTTTTAAACTTTAAACTTCAAAAATAAGGATTTAGCTTACTACATTGGCAAGTGAAAACTACTTTTGTTTTTCTTCATAAGGACATTCAGGTCATTCAAGTCAATAAATCTCATAGAGATAGCTAATTAGGTCCAATATTTTAAATATTTTTTAAGTACAGTTATAAACTCTATTATGTTGAAAGTGTTAGAGAAAATATACTCAAAGGTTTCATCTTTGGTGTCAGCTATTTTTTTATTAGGGGGACAGTCTGTCTCAGGGAGGACCCAGAAAAAATGAGTTGAGAATGGTGGCAAATTATGTTATCTGTATTAATTTCTTTTTCACTTATATAGGAAGCAATGAAGTTACAACAAGATATGAGGAAAAAAAGACAAGAAGTGTTAGAAAAACAAATAGAATGCCAAAAGGTAAAACAAGAACTCATTATTTGCATGCTAGAATTGATGTATAGAATTGATTTTAAAAGTATTATTCGTGATTTTTAAAGTCTTCTTTATATTAAAGTTTATTAAGCATGGTTTTACCTTTTTCTGTTTATTTCGTAGATGTTAATATCCAAGTTAGAAAAAAACAAAAACATGAAACCAGAAGAAAGAGCAAATATAATGAAGACTTTGAAAGAGCTTGGAGAGAAGATCTCACAATTAAAAGATGAATTAAAAACATCTTCTGCAGTCTCCACACCATCTAAAGTGAAGACAAAAACAGAGGTATCTATTTGCATTTTTTTATTTAACATAGGGTTATTGAACATCTGCCATGTGCCTGGCACCTTGAAAGTACAATGGAACCCTTAGGTAGCTAATATCCTAATAGGAATATAGGCAAACAATTATTGTACTTAAATATATCCTGATTATAGTACTTTTTTTTTTTTTTTTAAAGGAGACAAGGTCTCACTATATTGCCCAGGCTTGCCCCAGATGCAGTCCTCACACTTTGGCCTCCCAGAGTGCTGGGATTACAGGTGTGAGCCGCTGCACCCAGCTGCCACAATTTTTTTTTAAGTGTTTGTACAGATTCTCTGTACCCTTTTTGGGAAGAGGTTCATAATACCCTGTTTGAACAGAGATGTGTTTTTTAAGTGAATATTTTGGTTCCCTGCTGAAGATGACACTGTTAGAGTGATGGTAGTGAAAGAGGTATTTCCCATTTCAGCAGTGTTTTTTTTAATGCTGTAATAGTATTGTAATAAAACCATCCTTTTAAAAAAGTAGCCTGCCTATTCATATGAGTAAAAATGTGGTATGTTATTAAAAAGAATAATCAGAAGTTCTAGATCTATTTAAGTCTAATTTTATTAATTTCTATCTGTTTCCTTGCCTGTACTTGGTTTAGACAGTGGTTCCATTATACCACGGTTCTGTGGTGTGATTATAGACAATTCTAGTCCTCTCAGAACCGGTAATAAATTTGTCAGATATGTAGAATGTAAATTGTTATATGCAATATTACATTAAATTTGAAATTATGGTTCTCTATCAGTATAGAAACATAAAATGTTTAAGATTTCTTCTTAAAAGTATAATAAAAATGTTTTTTATTGAATTTTTTTCTAATTAATAGAAAATATATATGCACATTTTAAAAATTAAAGAGGTGAAAAATATCACTGGCAGTCATGTCTCCTAAAGACTGATAAATAATTTGTCTCTAATAAAAAAGAGAATGGCAACAGTTATGGATTCCAATCTGGTAGTAATTATGTAGCTGTTACTTTTGTACTATAAATACATTTTTACTATGTAATTTATTTTGCTCTTTTGTGTTTCATTTGTGATACTTTATTATGTGACAGTTATTCTGAGCTCCCTCATCTCAGGTGTCTGTTCCTAGGATCTGATTTTTAAGCCGTCTAATGCCTACTATTTTTCACTGATACCCATTTACTTTTTACGTGTTGACACTACTATATCTGTAAAGTTAGTTTTTTCAAAACACCCATGTTTATTGCATCCTCTCATTCTCTGTGTCATTGTGTAACTATAATGTTCTGGAGAAGATCTTGTAAGTTATCTAAAAAATACCTTTTTTTTTCAATTTTTCCAAAGGCCCAGAAGGAGTTATTAGATACTGAACTGGACCTCCACAAGAGGCTGTCCTCAGGAGAAGACACCACAGAATTACGGAAAAAACTCAGTCAGTTACAGGTTGAGGTGAGATTTAAAAGGAGTTAGTGCCCCACCACATTTAACATCTCAAAAAAGTTTTCCTTTGGCCGGCATGGTGGCTGACACCTGTAATCCCAGCACTTTGGGAGGCTGAGGTGGGTGTATCACGTGAGGTCAAGAGTTTGAGACAAGCCTGACCAACATGGAGAAACCCTGTCTCTACTAAAAATACAAAATTAGCCAGGTGTGGTGGCGCATGCCTGTAATCCCAGCTACTTGGTATTCGGGAGGCTGAGGCAGGAGAATCGTTTGAACCCGGGAGGCAGAGGTTGCAGTGAGCCGAGATCACGCCATCACACTCCAGCCTGGGCAACGAGAGTGAAACTCCATCTCAAAAAATAAAAGAAAAAAAAAGTTTTCCTTTGTTTTTAAGGTTTAATCTAACAATATATGCTGCATTCTACTTTTTGTTGTTATTCAGGCTGCACGGTTAGGTATTTTACCTGTGGGTCGAGGAAAGACCATGTCCTCTCAAGGTCGTGGAAGAGGCCGAGGGCGTGGAGGAAGAGGAAGGGGCTCACTAAATCACATGGTGGTGGACCATCGCCCCAAAGCACTAACAGTTGGAGGATTCATTGAGGAAGAAAAAGAAGACTTGCTTCAACATTTCTCAGTAAGTTTTTAAAACAGCAAATGCTAACTCTAAAAACACTGTGTTCATCATTTTCCTTGCTGCAGTGTGTATAAATGTCAAATGTTTTGTAGATTAGAAAAATCAGTTGTAAAAAACATGAATACTACCAAATGCCTATTTAATATATTTAAAAGTCAAGAAGCAGCTCTTGCTTTTGATTCCGTAATACTCCACTTAAGTGCATTTATAGTGACAAGTTGTTTCAAAGCTATACTTAATGCTTGTTTTAGGTTTATTACATGGCTTACCAGGTATTTACAGTTAATAGTGAAACAGTCTGGATAGAGGCAAAATTCAAAGAAAGAATTTATTAGGATAACAGGTATATTTAGTTATATTCTGTATGTAGTGACAACCCCTTACTTTTAGGCAAACATGCAAATAGATTTGCTACAGGCAAATGTCTGTACTGTTTTGGACATATGCAGTATATACTCTTTCCAGGCACTCATTCATTCAGTAAATATTTTATTGAGCATTATTTGTGCTAGAACATTTTCATACATGATCGCATTTAATTTTAAATGACTGTATAAATGTGAAATACATGTAAAACGGTATACATGTGAAATCCCATGTGTACAACAGATATGAACACCACAACTTAAAATGTCAACAGCAATCATATAATTAATAAATAGTGGAACCAAGATAACTAGGTTCCCTATTCCTCGAACAACTCTTTTGAGAGGAAATAGTTTTAGCCCTATTAAATGTTAAAGATGGCCCAGGACAGTGGCTCATGCCTGTAATCCCAGCACTTTGGGAGGCTGAGGCAGGTGGATGACCTGAGGTCAGTCAGGAGTTTGAGACCAGCCTGGTCAACATGATGAAACCCCATCTCTACTAAAAATACAAAAATTAGCTGTGTGTGGTGGTATGCACCTGTAATCCCAGCTACTTGGGAAGCTGAGGGAGAAGAATTGCTTGAACTCGGGAGGCAGAGGTTGCAGTGAGCTGAGAGAGTGCCATTGCACTCCAGCCTGGGCCACAATAGCGAAACTCCATCTCAAAAAGAAAACAAAAAATATTAAAGATAGTGAGGGAAATCATAAAGAGCAAGGTTTCACTTCAAGTGTTCTTATTAGTTTGATGCCCATTAACCTTGTTTCACCCTGATTCTTGGGGAAGATAGGCTGTTATGAAAAGGACATTCCACATTTGAATGTCCTCTGGGTTATGAATGGTTCACTCTTGACCCAGTTCTTTCCCTGGTGTAACCCTTATTTGCCGTTTTTGTAAAGTGGGAGGATAGCTCTAAGTGACTTCTTGAGGAGTAAAGAGGATGGCGAAGCACTATACAAGTGCAGGGTATTTTTGTGAAGGCTGCCTGAATGTTGATTTTTGTCTTTTAAGGTTTAGTTTATAAAATTAAAATCTCCTTGCCAAATAAATTGATCATGTAGAACAAATACCAGTTCTGGTGAGGTGATATTGGATTATGTGAAGCAGAATTTCTACAAATTTGACTCATTGCAGAAAGTTTCAGTTACAAAAAATAGTTAATCTTACTAGTAAGACAGCTACATGTTCATTCCTGTGGTCACTGGAGACTATATGTAGATGTTTAAAATTTAACCCAGAAGTCATGCTCAAATGGATCTCTTTCCTTCTGAAAAGTAGAACCATTCTAAAGCATCTAATAATAACCAATTTTTATGGACATGTACCTGACAAGTCTGCAGTGTGGCATTCAGTTGGCAGATGTGGTTATGTCTTGACACTTCGGAAAAGAGCAAGCAAAGCTAAGGCAGATGAGGTAACTTAGGAACAAAACACTTCCTTTGGTTTGGATGGCTCTTTTGTTTTCTTGTTTGATAGCGTGCTATCAGATAGGGTCTTGAGTACGAGGAGCACGCTTCCCTAATAATAACTACTTGGGCAATATAGTATGCTTTCTTTGAAATACAGAAATACATATGCTTAGGCATTATTGTGGATAGAGTTAGCAAACATAAAAGGAAACTGTTCTTCAAGGTCTTTTGTATCTCACAGAGGCCAAGGTAAAATCTGTATTTTCAGTATTCTTCTATTCTTAATGATTATGAAAGGATCATGGGTGAGCCGTATCTATATGAAAAAATGATGGATGGATTTTAATGAAGTTATTCGGAATCGAATTCTGGAGTCCTTCAGAGTTTGCTCTTCAATAGTCTAAGAACTTACCATAAGTGGGTTATGGTTGTATACAAATGGCAGCTATAAATATGCTCATTATAGTGCATGTAATAGTGAAAAATGATAACCGTGTAAATGTTTGACTGTTTTGCTGCCTTTAAAAACGTATTTATTTATTTATTTTTTGAGACAGAGTTTTGCTCTTGTTGCCCAGGCTGGAGTGCAATGGCACAATCTTGGCTTATTGCAACCTCCACCTCCTGGGTTCAAGCGATTCTCCTGCCTTAGCCTCCTGAGTAGCTGGGATTACAGGTATTAGTCATCACACCGGGCTAATTTTTATATTTTTAGTGGTAATAGTATTAGCACTTCTCTATTTTCCATAGTTCCTGAGGAACACAT
>NW_012107175.1:638759-640253 GCF_000951045.1 Mandrillus leucophaeus
AGTGATTCACCTGCCTCAGTCTCTAGAGTAGTTGGAATTACAGGCGTGTATACCTCCTGGCTAATTTTTTTTGTATTTTTTAGTAGAGACGGGTTTCACCATGTTGGCCAACCTGATCTGAAACTACTGACCTCAGGCGATTCACTGCCTCAGCCTCCCAAAGTGTGAGGATTACAGGCATAAGCCACTGTGCCTGGCCCAGAAAGAATTGTTTAATAGAAGAATCTTTATTTATATATCTTTTTTTTCACAGAAATCTTAAGATTTTTAATATCTTAATGAAGTTAATGTTAAATATTTATAATTGAAGTTTAATTCAGAAGTTGAAAATTTTAACAGCCTTGCCAAGGGTACAGATGGAGCAAAAACTAAAGTACATTCCTTCATCCCTGTTGAAGGGAGGTTCGGCTAGATACAAAAGGAAAAGTTATTTTTTCTAAATATTTGGAATATATAGACTGTACTTTGATATTTTTCAAGTAGTATGGCTCATTTAACTAAGAATTTTGAATTTTTCCTTCTTTTGAAGAAGTCTAAAGTTAGGTTTTAGGATTGATCAATTCAGAAATTCAGCTGCTCAGATTTACATATTTCTCTTCTATCCTACCATGTTGCCTTTTATTAGGCTTTTTTCCTCTTGCCTTGACCTCCCAAAGTGTTGGGATTACAGGCGTGAGCCACTGCACCTGGGCAGTTTTTTTCTCTTTTTTTAAATTCCTGTTTTTACTGTTACTTCTTGATTTTTAAATTTTAAGCATTATATATTGACTTCCCATTAGTCTTTCTGCTTCCCACTGCTCCATTTTTTTTTTACCTTGTTGTGTTTTATTTTTTTCTTACAAATTTATACCTTAAAAAATAAATTATTCTACTGTCATTTCAGTGGGGGTCTGGGGAAGGGTATGAAATTGCATACCACAGATAGTCAGTTCCCCATCTTTAGCCAGAAGTCCCTTTGAGTCTTAAGAAAGAGGTTTATCTCTAAAGTACTGTTTAGAACCTGTGCTCCCACAATATTTATATAATTTGTTATAATTTTTATATTCTTACTGGATAAAACCTCTAATTTCTCACTCCTGCCATTCCTGAAACTTCATATAAGGCAACTGAGTATTTCTGCTGTAATTACTAAAGGCTTTGCACATAGTTAGCTTTTCCCCACAGCCTCTCTAGACAGGGATTTTCCCCCACCTTCCAAGTATATGAAAAATATATTTGAGAATGTTACTGTACATGGAAATGATACCTTATAGTTAGGCAAATAGTTTTCTTTTGTGCTTTCCACAACAAAAATTAGCCTTTTCTTTGTATTTAACATGTGGAGAAAGTTTTTTAGATAGTGCTTCATTGATTGCCCTTCATCAGACCTTGTTAAAAGAGTAATGTAGGCCTGGCGTGGTGGCACCTGCCTGTAATCCCAGCACTTTGGGAGGTTGAGGTGGGAGGATTGCTTGAGCCCAGAAGTTCAACACCAACCTGGGCATCATAGTGAGA
>NW_012107175.1:641323-642146 GCF_000951045.1 Mandrillus leucophaeus
TAAGTGTTGGGATCACAGGCGTGAGCCACCATGCCTGGCCGATAATTTTTCATTATGTGGGACAGTGCTGCACATTGTAAAACTTCTGGCACCCCTGGCTACCACCTATTAATTGCCAATAAGTGCGTCTCAGTCACTGTGACTACCAAAATACCTGCTAGAGTGATGTCTCCAATTGAGAACCACTGCTTTAGGTAGATTCCTAGGAAGGAGATAACTGGATCAAAGGCAGGCATTGAAATTTTGGTACAGCTCGCCAAATAACCCTTCAGACTGTTGTATTAATTTATACTTGTAGTGATATTGGATGAGAGTACCTGTTTGCTCTCCCTCATATAGACTTGAAGTTTGTTTTTTTATCTGCCAGTCAGTTGATTGATATATGATGACTAGCATAGACTGGGCGTCAATTTCTAATCTGGGAAAATGGCTGGACTACATGAATTTCTCTTAGAGCAGCTTCTACCAAGAACCCTAATATGCATATAATTTTTAATTTATGGTATATATAGTTGATCTCATATTCACATATATATATTTTTATTTGAATTATTTCCTTGGCCAACACACATAAACAAAATGAAAAAGGAGTAAAAGTGTATACAATGAAAAATAAGATTCCCTTCTACCTCCAGTCACTCAATTTCACTCCCTGTGGACAATTATTGTTACCAGTTTCTCATATATCTGCTTAAAGATACTCTCTCTATATATATATATTAAGAGACAGTGATTCACCTGCCTCAGTCTCTAGAGTAGTTGGAATTACAGGCGTGTATACCTCCTGGCTAATTTTTTTTGTATTTTTTAGTAGAGACGGGTT
>NW_012107175.1:644141-646868 GCF_000951045.1 Mandrillus leucophaeus
TGGCACCTGCCTGTAATCCCAGCACTTTGGGAGGTTGAGGTGGGAGGATTGCTTGAGCCCAGAAGTTCAACACCAACCTGGGCATCATAGTGAGACCCTATCTTTACAAAACAACTTAAAAATTAAAAGATAATATAGGTGATTTGTGAGCCATGACCATTTACTGTTGTTATCTGTCACAAGTGATCAGGAGTTTACCTTTTCTGCACGCTTTACTGTGATCAGGATTCTTCAGGTGAAAATATAATTTTCGTAGCTAGTTCTAGGAGTGAAATATGGCAATAGTAATTCTATGACCCACAAAGACATTGAAACTCTAAACTGCCTTAATTTTTTTCTCTTAATTTTGAAAATTTCTTTACAAAGATAATGCTTTTAAAACATTCAAACAATACAGATTATAAAGGAGAAGGCACAACGAATTTGAAATCTTATCAATTACATTTTTATGAACATCTTTCTAGCACCTGTATCTGTCATACGTATACATACTACCTATGCTGTTTTGGAGTTTGTTTTTTCATCCGTAGTGTATCATGGAGAATTGTTCATGTTTATGAATATAGGTATACATTTGTCTTATTTAAAGGCATTCTATTGTAAGAATATGCCATAATTTTTATGTACAACTCCCTATTGATGAATTAGGTAGGTTGTTTACTATTTCTCTATTATGAACAATGTTATATACATCGTGTTAGATTTGGCATATTTACTGGGATAATTTTTCTTTCTTTTTTTTTTTTTTGAGACGGAGTCTTGCTCTGTCACCCAGGCTGGAGTGCAGTGGCATGATCTCGGCTCACTGCAACCTCCGCCTCCCGGGTTCACGCCATTCTCCTGCCTCACCCTCCTGAGTAGCTGGGACTGCAGTTGCCCACCACCACCCCTGGCTAATTTTTTGTATATTTAGTAGAGACAGGGTTTCACTGTGTTAGCCAGGATGATCTCGATCTCCTGACCTCGTGATCCGCCCGCCTCAGCCTCCCTAAGTGTTGGGATCACAGGCGTGAGCCACCATGCCTGGCCGATAATTTTTCATTATGTGGGACAGTGCTGCACATTGTAAAACTTCTGGCACCCCTGGCTACCACCTATTAATTGCCAATAAGTGCGTCTCAGTCACTGTGACTACCAAAATACCTGCTAGAGTGATGTCTCCAATTGAGAACCACTGCTTTAGGTAGATTCCTAGGAAGGAGATAACTGGATCAAAGGCAGGCATTGAAATTTTGGTACAGCTCGCCAAATAACCCTTCAGACTGTTGTATTAATTTATACTTGTAGTGATATTGGATGAGAGTACCTGTTTGCTCTCCCTCATATAGACTTGAAGTTTGTTTTTTTATCTGCCAGTCAGTTGATTGATATATGATGACTAGCATAGACTGGGCGTCAATTTCTAATCTGGGAAAATGGCTGGACTACATGAATTTCTCTTAGAGCAGCTTCTACCAAGAACCCTAATATGCATATAATTTTTAATTTATGGTATATATAGTTGATCTCATATTCACATATATATATTTTTATTTGAATTATTTCCTTGGCCAACACACATAAACAAAATGAAAAAGGAGTAAAAGTGTATACAATGAAAAATAAGATTCCCTTCTACCTCCAGTCACTCAATTTCACTCCCTGTGGACAATTATTGTTACCAGTTTCTCATATATCTGCTTAAAGATACTCTCTCTATATATATATATATATCATTTGTTCTCTCTTTTATAAAAATGGTAGCATGTTATACAACACCCTTTTGCCGTATGTACTTTTTACTTCATATATATTTACTTCATGTTATATTACACCCTTTTGCCATATGTACTTTTTACTTCATATATGCTAGATTGTTCTATGCTAGTGCATGTGGTGTTGCTTCATTCTTTTTGATGACTGCGTGGTATTTCATCGCACAGATGTATCGTACTACATTTGAACTGCCCTATATTGATGGACATCCCATTTTTTCCCAATATTTTATCATTTTAAACCATATTTAGATGTGTATATGAGAGAATATATATGTATGTGTAGAACAATTAGGTACTTTAATAAGTAACAGATATGTTAAGAGATTAATCCTAGATTTTTTAAAAAAGTACTTTTTAGGGCCGGGTGCGGTGGCTTGTGCCTGTAATCCCAGCACTTTGGGAGGCCGAGGTGGGTAGATCACGAGGTCAGGAGATTGAGACCATCCTGGCTAACACAGTGAAGCCCCGTCTCTACTAAGAATACAAAAAATTGGCCAGGCATGGTGGCATGCGCCTGTAGTCCCAGCTACTCAGGAGGCTGAGGCAGGAGAATCGCTTAAACCTGGGAGGTGGAAGTTGTAGTGAGCCGAGAATGGCGCCACTGCACTCTAGCCTGGGAGACAGAGCGAGACTCTGTCTCAAAAAAAAAAGAAAAAAAAAACCTTATAAAAATATAATATATGCAAATGGTTAAAAGGATGACTAGGGCTGGGTATGGTGGCTCATGCCTATAATCACAGCACTTTGGGAGGCCGAGGCAGGTGGATCACATTACCTCAGGAGTTCGAGACCAGCTTGAACAACATGGCAAAACCCTGTCTCTACAAAAAATACAAAAATTAGCCGGATGTGGTGACATCTGCCTGTAGTCACAGCTACTCAGGAGGCTGAGGCATGAGAATTGCTTGAGCCCGGGAGGTGGAGGTTGGAGTGAACCCAGATTGCGCCACTGCACTCCAGCCTGGGCAAT
>NW_012107175.1:647258-694041 GCF_000951045.1 Mandrillus leucophaeus
TGTTTTTAGTAGAGATGAGGTTTCACCATGTTGGCCAGACTGGTCTCAAACTCCTGAACTCAGGTGATCCACCTGCCTCAGCCTCAAAGGGCTGGGATTATAGGCATAAGCCACCGCAGCCAGCCTATTTCCTTAAAATTTTTAAAGGTTATACCTATAGTCACCTAAAAAAGTTTATAAAAACCAACTAAACTGATCATAAACATACAGTTCAGTGATTTATCAGAAGACAAATACCTAATATACTTATTCCTCAGGTCAAGAAATAGAACATTTCCAATACCCCAATCCCCTTTGTTGCTTCTCCCAGCCTCTATCTACCTTCTCTCCTTCTCAAAGCAGTAACCGTTAGCCTCACTTTATGAAGAACACCTTGCTTTCTTTATACAGTCAATCCTTATTATTTTCAGATCCCATATTTGCCAGTTCATCTACTCGCTGAAATTTATTTGTAACCCCAAAATCAATACTTCTGCTTTCGTGGTCGTTCTCAGACATACACACAGTTGCCAGTCCCCTCATGTGCCCGTTTTCAGCTGAGATAGAAATAAGGTGGCGCTATGCCTTCTTGTTTAAGCTTTTATACTGTAAACAAATGCCCCTTTTGCAGTCTATTTATTTTATTATTCATTTATTTTTTATTTTTGAGACAGAATGTCGCTCTGTCTCCCAGGCTGGAGTGCAGTGGCGCGATCTTGGCTCACTGCAACCTTCGTCTCCCGGGTTCAAGTGATTCTCCTGCCTCAGCCTCCCTAGTAGCTGGGATTACAGGCGCCTACCACCACACTAATTTTTGTATTTTTTAGCAGAGACGAGGTTTCACATGTTGGCCAGGCTGGTCTCAAACTCCTGACATCAACCTCCTAAAGTGCTAGGACGACAGGCATGAGCCACCATGCCCGGCCTTTGCAGTCTATTTAGTGCCACATTTTTCTCAATTTTTTTTGTTTTCTTGGTGATTACCCTGTTTTATTTTAAATGGCCCCTGAATGTAGTTCTAAAGTCCTGTCTAGTGTTCCTAAGTGCAAGGCTGTGATGTGCCTTACAAAGATACATGTGTTAGTTAAGCTTTGTTCAGGCATAAGTCAGTGCTTTTGGCCATGAGTTCAATGTTAATGAATCAGTAATACATATTAAATAAGATGTCTGTCAACAGAAACACATAAAACCAAAGTATGTGTTGATAAGCTGACAAAAATGTTGTGACCCTCTAAGGCAGGGGTGTCCAGTCTTTTGGCTTCCCTGGGCCACATTGGAAGAACAAGAATTGTCTTGGGTCACACATAAAATATACTAACACTAATGATAACTGATGAGCGGAAAAAAGTAAAAATCTCATAGTGTTTTAAGAAAGTTTACGAAATTTGTGTTGGGCTGCATTCAAAGCCATCCTGGGCCATATGTGGCCCGTGGGCCTCAGGTTGGACAAGGTTGCTCTAGAGGCTCGTAAGAATGTAATTCTATTTCCCCTATGATTAGTGGCTCAGTATTTGCCAATTAAATGTTTGCATCAACTTTTTAGAACGTAACTACTGCACGTAATGAGAATTGACCGTAGTTTTATCACCTAAATGAGCATTCCTAAATATTACAGTAGTATTCTGCTTGTTTTTAAAATGTTATATAAATGGAATCACACAGTGTGTATTCTTTTGTGCTTGGCTTCTTCTGTTTAATGTTTGTGAGACTCATTCATGTTTTTACATGTAACATTAATTTGCCATTTTTATTACTATATAATAGTTGCATCAATATACCACAGTTTATTTTTCATCCTCTTTTTTTTGAGATGGAGTCTCACTCTGTTGCCCAGGCTGGATCGCAGTGGTGCGATCTCGGCTCACGGCAACCTCTGCCTCCTGGGTTCAAGCGATTCTCCTGCCTCAGCCTCATGAGTAGCTGGGATTATGGGCATGCACCCCTACACCTGGCTAATTTTTGTATTTTTAGGACAGATGGGGTTTCTCCATGTTGGCCAGGCTGGTCTTGAACTCCTGACCTCAGGTGATCCGCCTACCTTGGCCTCCCAAAGTGTTAGGGTTACAGGTGCCAGCTGACGTGCCCAGCCTCATCCTCTTATTGATGGATATTTGGGTTATTTCTACTTTGTGGCTTTTGTAAGCAGTGTTGCTATCTTATACATGTTTTTAACTACACATGTACACACATTTCTCTTGGATATACAGTTGGACCTTCATATGTGTGGGTTTCACCTCCATGGATTAAACCAATTTTGGATCAAAAATATTAGGAAAAAAATGAATGGTTGCATCTGTACTGAGCATGTACATTTTTTGTCATTATTCCCTAAACAATATAGTATAACAACTATTTACATAGCATTTACATTGTATTAGGTATTATAAATAATCTAGAGAGGATTCAAAGTATATGGGAGAATGTGTGTAGGTTATATGCTAATGCTACACTATTTTATGTAAATGACTTGAGCATTCATGGATTTTGGTATTCACAGAGAGTCCTGGAACCAGTCCCCCAGAAACACCAAGTGATGACTGTATGTGGAATTGCGGAGTGAACCCCATCAGTTTTAGATTCTTACCAGTTTAGAATCAGTTTGAGATTCTCACCATTTGTGTATGAGAATTCTTAACTTGGTAGCGTCATATCTTTATTCTAATTGCTGATTTGATTTGTTAAGTTAGATAGTAGAAATTTTTCTTAATTTCAGACTGCATATACATTTCTGGTTCTTCCTTTAATAATGTGTATGCAATACATTTAATGCCTTATTCCTTTTGGAGGACAGAGCTATTATCCTCTTTGGAGAGCAACACGGTTATTACAGATTTAAAAATCTTTATTACTTTTTCTGATTATAAAAGTAATATATTTTTATTTAGAAATTCAAATAATATAGAAATGAACAAAACAAGCAGGGAAAGCCTCTCTGTAATTGGGCTGTGTGTTAAAGGATAGAGGAAGGGTAAAGGATCTCTATTACATACATTACCTGATTTTTAAAAGATGGTAAATATAGACCAGGTGCTGTGGCTCATGCCTGTAATCCCAACACTTTGGGAGGCTGAGGTGGGAGAATTGCTTGAGCCTAAGAGTTTGAGACCCGCCTGGGCAACATAGGGAGACCCCGTCTATAAAACTAAAAAAATTAGCCAGGTGAGGTGATGCATGCCTGTGGTCTCAGCTACTTGGGAGGCTGAAGTGGGAGGATCACGTGGACTCAGGGAGTCAAGGCTGCAGTGAGTGTGATCTTCCCACTGCATTCCAGCCTGGGAATCAGAGCAAGACTCTGTCTCAAAAAGAAAAGAAAAGGTACATATATATATTTGGTAGGGCTATTTTGATACATCAGTTTGGTATGTCCCATGAGTCATAATGTTCTGTGTTAGGTTATAAGCATTTAGACCCTGCAAGGAATGGTGGGAATTTTTCTCTTAGAACGCAGGATGAAGTCTGTGCAGGCAGTAATGGATTTATGAGTCTGCCCTAATGTACATTCACACCATGCTATGCTCCAAGTGTGTTATGGAAACATTTGGCAAATGCTTTAAGAGGTTTAACAATGATTTTTGCTAGATAGACTAGAATGAAAGCCCAAATAAAAAAGAGTCTCTTCTGTTATGTTTTTCAGAACCCTCAGTTCTATAAATGAGGACCTTTGATAGGAAAGCTTTAGGGATGGCTAAGCTTTTACTTTTTTGAAACTTTGGATCCCTGTTCCCTTGTCTGTGTTGCTTTGTCTTTAAAATTTACTTTCCCTTATTGGAATTTGCTGGGGAGAAAAAAATGTTTAAAAATTAGTACCAAGTAACACATTTGAAACGGAGCAGTTTTATGAGTTAGGATATTATTAGGTGTATTTAATGTTTACTGAATGCATAGATGAGCTGGGAGGTGCTTATTAATGTATAGCATTTCAGAATTGGAAATAGGAAGAACTTTATCAAACATAGGTGGGGCTGTAAGAGATGCAGTGAGATGAATAAGCAGATGATTCACCTTTAAAAAAATTACTTATTTCTAAGGTTTGAGTCTATGTATGTAGATATCAAAGCCAAAAGTCAATACATGTATTAAGAATATTTCTTGTCCTCATCATGACTTCTGTAAGTAGAGCAACTGTACTTAGAAAAAAAAGTATTACTTCAACCAAGACAGATGCTAACATGTACCTAACACAGATATAAACCATGGGTTATCCTAGGCAAACCAGAATATATAGTTGCTCTAATTAAAAGGGACTTTATTTTGTTTTTTAGCTCTCATTGGAGATTGTAGAGCCACCTTAACAGATTTCTCCCCTGCCCTATATTATACTTTTTAAATAACACAGAATTTGCAAAAATCATTAGTAATTGGAGTGCAAACTTGTATGTTCTTCTAATATATATTTTAGGCTGCAAACCAAGGGCCAAAATTTAAAGACCGTCGGCTACAGATATCATGGCACAAGCCCAAGGTACCATCTATATCCACTGAGACTGAAGAAGAAGAAGTCAAGGAGGAGGTAAATTTAATGGTTGGAAATAAGAGTTGAATTAGATCACTTTTCAATTGTGTATTTTTTATGATATTAAATAGTATAAATTTAAAAATAAATACTGGGTTAAGACCAGTTTAGATGTTTATTAGAGAATTAAAACAGGTCTAGAGACATAAAAAGCTGTCTTGGGGATTATTTTCTTCTGGTATAGGAAAGACTGTTCTTTTTTATTTACATTTATATTGGATTTATTTGGGCTTTAGAAATTTTTATTCTGATGAATAAAGTCAGAGATTACATAAACAAATTAAGCTTTAATTGGTTGGTTTCTCTTTTTTTTATTCAAGTTCCATAGTAATAGATTTGAGTTTCTTATTTTCCTTCTGTGTACAATTAGTTAAAATGAGTGCGCAGAAATTGAACATAGAGGAAAGAATTGGAAAACTAAAGACCTCAATAACAAAAGTACTGAATAATCAACTTCTTAAAATATATGAGAATTTATTTTGCTTTTTTACTTCTGTTATTTATCATTAGTTTATTTAGTGAACACTTAGGCTACATTGCGAGGTTTTCCTGATTTATATGACAATCTTGGTTTTAAAAGATGCCTAGCATTTATAGTTTGATCCAGTGTCTTCTGACTATATGGGTAATTTTACACAGCAAAAGCAGAAATTTCCCCAGATTAAAAGAAAAAAAAAAGTCATGATATTTGGGTAGTGTTTGCAGATACATCTACTTTGTCTAAGATTTTAGATTTTTATGTAAGATTTGGAATATCAGTGTCATGGGGAAGCTAGTATATTCACCTCTCACAAATGATTGGATGGATATAAAAACAAAGATTTAGGTGTTTGGTCATTTATTTTCCTAATTCTTTTTTTTTTTTTTTCTGTCAAGCTGTTCTTTATTTCAGGGAGAGGGCAGGGGAGGGGGCTCAGTCTTTCTTGGCAGCAGCTTTCCTCAGGGCGGCCAATACGTTGCTCAGCTCCTCCCGCTTCCTCTTGGCGCGGATGTGTGTCCCCACCCTTTTCTTGATACGTTTGAGGGCCCGTTTGTCCTTGGAGACCTTCAGTAACTCCATGGCACGCCGCTCGTATGGGGCAAAGCCGCACCCATCCCGAATCATGTCCCGCACGAACTTGGTGTGTTTTGTCAGATGCCCGCGGCGGCCTATTTTCCTAATTTTTAATAGAATAAAATTAATTTTAATTTATCAGAAATGTATCTCATAGTCTTTAATTTTCTGTACTAAATGTCCACATTATTTTCCTGATGATGTTAGAGTATAAATCTCCTATTAAAAGTAGCAAAATTAGCAAGGGAGAAGAATTTATATTCATTTACAAAAATATTTTGGGTTTTTTTTTTTTTTTTTTTTTGCCCTGAAAGATACTCCTGCATGCATCCCTTATGAAATCTAGCCTGGGCTTTATATACTACTCTGTTTGTCCTTTGGCGTAAAAAGCATTTTACTTACCATTCTTGTGCCACTAAACAGATTTTAACCTCTCTTTCTTCAGGAAACAGAAACCTCAGATTTGTTTTTGCCTGATGATGACGATGAAGATGAAGATGAATATGAGTCTCGCTCATGGCGAAGATGAAATCTGATGCTAGCTGTATAATTTTTAGGAATATTGTTTAGAAGAACAACTTTTAAAAATTATTTAAAAGAAGTCAATGAGCCAAAAAAATTTTTTTTATTTTTCTTTTCAACACAGTAGGTTCAAGAACAGCAAGTTTGCTATTTAAACACATCTCATAACTGTACATGATATTAAAGCACCAAAGGCCTAGTGACTTTTACACAGTTGTGAAGATCCACAGCAATGACATGGATAATCTCTAGAGCCTTATTTTCCACACCACCTTTTTTTTGTTGCTATTGGTGTTGGATTATGATGTAAATGACAGGGTGTTCAGAAATTTTATTTTGGATTATAATCTACTGATAAAGTTTAATTAAATGTCAAAATCACCTGTAATCTTTTAACTCTCAGTTATTATGGATGGGTCATCAGACAGTAGGAAATATTTGTAATTAAAATACCCTTTTGCTTTCAAGAGTGGTCTTGGAAGAAAAATATGTTTATTTTAATTTTTTTTTTTTTTACTTTGGAGGAGCCCAATTTGTATTCAGTCTAAATTTGTTTTTCATGGTTTTTATGTGTGGTAGTACTATTTCAGTGAAAATCACAACAAACTGTGTGTTCTTAAATGCTACAGCAGTGGTAGCTAGCTCTATAGTATTTCCATTCTCTTGTCATATGAACTCCTGGACTTTTCCAGCTACTGATTCTTAGTTTGCTTTGATATTTAGTGAGCGCTGGTTCGGCTGGTCTTTTTAAAAATTTTTATAACTCAGAATGTAAAAGGCTTTCACCTATTGCCCCTTTCTCATCCCCCTTTTCTTCCTCTTGCCTTTCTATTAATAGGCCTGACTTACGTCATCATTGATATAAGTGGTTCATTTGGGCAACCGCAGGCAGTCTCCAATAAAAGGTTCAAACCAGTACCTGGATAAATAAGTGATGTTTTGATGAGAATGATGAAAGGATTTTGGGGAGAAGAGAATCACCAGCTTTTTTTTTTTTTTCTCCCTCTTTTGAAGCTTCAGTTCAGTTATAGTTACACAGAAGGGTTTTAAAATGTCTGAAATTCTTTTCCTAAATTTAAACCATGATAGTGAGGTGACTGGGGGTGGGAGGTGGGTGGGAGGGGGTTGAGGGCTGAGTATGCTAGTAATAAATGGGAGTCATATATGACTTTGATCAGATGACCTTATTTTTTCATAATTTTGTAGTTTGTTGCTATCCATGAACATATGCATCCCTCAGTAGAGTTTCCTGTGTGCATTTTTACTGTACACTGTATAGAGTAGAGTATCTGTTAAGTAAAATATATATGTAAATTTATGTCCTCGTGTTCTGAATGTTAGATGGAAAAGCAGAGGAGCAACACTACACTGTAGTGACCCCTGGGAAAATAAAATGATTAATGTACATAGGCCATCACTTTTTCAAGGATATACACATCTTTGTTTTTATATATGTGTGGTATGAAAAATTGAAACCTCCTGTTGGCTCCAAAAGGTTCTTGGTGACCACTATGTCAAAGATTTTGTTTGCTGAGGTAAAGACTATTTCTCAAAATAGAAACTATTCACTCAAGAACTTAAAACCATCAGGATTCTAGATTTACTTAGCTATAAGAAGTTAAATCCCATGTTCTGATAATCTTTATTCTTCTACGTGTTTTCCTGGACTGATGTGTCAAACCAGGGTCCTTTTTAAGTTCATATAATTTTCTTTCATAATAATAAGGACTTCCTCTTTCTAGGTTATTGTTATATTTCTAGTAACACTGAAGGTAAAATAAGCTTATAAAAGAAGGAAAACATTAGAATGGTGTACCTAGAGTACACAATCTTGCTCCTTACTCCTCCATCATCTCTAATGAAATTTTTCTTGATGTCTGTGGCTCAGTCGGTATATATTTTGAAAGATTCATTGTGGTGAATATTTTGAGTCCTGACAGTTTAATCGTGATAGAGGGAACAAAGGATTTATATATTTTTTGTACAAAGTTTTTTCTTAAACTGTATAATTTTGTAAATAATTTGTTTGGGTGTTTTTTTTTTTTTTCTTTCTTTTTGTGTACTAAAACTACCAGCGTATAGATTTCAATAAGAATTGTTGTATTTTTGTATTTGGAAACTGAAAATTACAGTAAATAAATGGAACTGTAAGAACAATTTCAGTAGATTGACAGTTCAACAGAATGAGATTCCTTTTCATATGATTTTTTTGACCTCAAAATGAACATCTTATCAGTAAAAAGTTGAAAATTTGACTTTTTAGTATTGGGGGCAGAGGATAAAAAAGAGATGTGTTAAAGTGAAAAACAGTTTTTTCAGTAAGATTTGAGGCCCTTTCTATAAAAGTTTTCAGTACACCTTAAACAGGACTAAAAATACTTTAAAAGTATGCTTTCAAAGAATTTTAAAACATGTTTGACTCAAAGATGAATTTAAAGTGAGTTAATTATAATATTGGAACACTTAAGGTTAGCGTAAAATAGTTTATATATATCCCCCGCCCCCTTTGGGATATTTTACTTCCACCATCGAATCTTCAGCTGTTAGAATTTCACTTAAAAGTGAATAACTGCCATACATGTTTTCTTGGCATCTTTATTTACAGAAATAACATACAGCATCTAAGGCAAATTCTGTTCCTCTTAATGTGTATGACATCATTTATATGTATCAATAATAGCCACCAGTTGATTAGGTCAGCCTGATATACTACTGGATTACTGTCCAAGATAAAAAGGTAACCCCAAGTATTGCAAAATTTCCCTCAATTTCATTGTATAACATTGAAGAAATATTGTTACCAGCTAAGATGATAAATTGGAAAGCAGTCCTGTTAAGGTGAAAAGGGTCCTTGGTGATGAGTCATTTTTTTCAAAAAAGAAAAAAATCATGTGAAAAGGAATAGTGGTTCCTCTTGATGTATAGTATGCCTGTATTATAGTTTTTACAAAATTGTGATCTTGTGTAATAGTATAATAGGAGATATTGTTGAATTTCTAACTGTTTATACATTTAAATTCATATATGTAATGTTTGTTTTATCAATTACAATCTGAATTTCTAAGAAGCATGTTGACTTTTGCAATAAAGATGCAATATGGAATGGTTCACAATTGGAAAAAAAAAAGAAAAAAAGATGAAAGTAATACAAATTTAAAAGAATTTGGAAAATTTATGAACCATTCCAAAAATTATAACAATCACCAAAAGAGCTGTAATTCTGGCTTGTTCTGGAAAGAAAGAAAATGTGTGTGTATGCTTGCTTGTGAGAGTGGGTGAGTAGTGGCCATGTATGTGTGTTTTATGTTGTGTTCATAAACGAGAGAATGTCATTCAATATGAAGTTGGGTTTGAAGTCACTGGCTATTAAATATTAAATAGGATAACTTTCTCAACAGAGTAACCTGGAGAATGAAAGAGAAGGTATTAAAATGCTACTTGTAAGTAACCTTTGATAGCCACATTATTTTGTTCATGGATGGTTCTTAGGTATCCCAGATAAAAAGCACAAAACAGTTTCATGAAAGCAATTATTTTAATGTTGTCTTGAGGATATTCATTATGCCTGCCAATTGTAGGAGGGACATTTTCCTTAAGTAGAATAGGGAGAAGGGAAAAAACACCTACAAGAGATGATTTAAAGATAAATCAGTTCTGAATGTGACGAAGATTTGTAAGGGACAAACAGGAGTAGGTAGTGATCTTATGTACTAAGGACTGGGTGGTGATGAGAAAGAGAAGGGAAGTGTATCACTTTGTGTTACCATTTTAGAAAATGCTATTATAAAATTCCCCTTCCAATGATTATGCATTGTTTAAGAAGGAGCATTCTTTAAATTTCAGCTTATACAAGAAAATACTCAAAGAACGAGAGTAAAGTTTATTTTCATTCTTTTCAAACAAAATTTATTTTATATATTATGTAAATAGCAAATAAGCTGTTTGTCACCATTTGCTTTGAATAGATCATAATTAATCCTAAATATATGTACAATAAACATTAGTTTTGGGACTTTTTTGGAGGGAGGAGGCATAATTCTGAACATAGTTACATCTATTGAACAAATCAAATGTTTTACTAAAATGGAGCTTTCATTAACAGAAATTAATGATTTTATGTGATATTTTTACTTATTTTGAAGTAAATTGTACTAAAGCCAAAGATAAATTTTGAATCATAAGCCCCAGCATACAATCAAATCTGGATCTAGATATGTTACTGTAAACATAGATACAATGGTGTTTATCAACATGTGGGGATATTGGATGATTGGGTTGCTTTAGACTAAATGGACCAATATTACCTTGCTGTGCAGAGCTACTCATTTTATGTTCATTTTTAGTCTCAAAGACCTAATTTGAAAGACCAACCAAAACTGACCCAGAAAAGAAAAAAAAAAAAGCAATCTACTGCTACTGCTTGTATTATGAATCACCTTCATTTATGCTAAATTGATTTTATTGCCAAGATCTCTCCTTTCAACAGGATCATCTACCATTTGGCCTCTTCCCTGTTCTGCAGTTGACCTTAGGTTAACTAAACCATTCCAGCATTCTAAGATAGGCAATTTGATACAGGGTGAAATCAAGGTCAGAATAGTGTTTGAAGATTGTGAGTTATTTGTGTTTGCATCTACTCTTAAGCTTCTGCAAGCATTTCTTACTGTGGTGGTGGTGGTGGTGGTGTTCATTAACATAAGCATGATTAACATTGCTGTTACTTTGTCTTTGCATTTATATTAAATTATCTTTTGTGAAAGAGCAGCAAGGAAAGAAGACCCCTTAGCTTGTTTTTAGATAAAGATAAGCCTGAATTTCTGACCTCACTTCCACTTCAGTTTTCTAACCACTACATAGAGGTATTTTTTGTTTTTTGTTGTTTTTGAGACAGAGTCTTGTTATGTTGCCCAGATTGGAGTGCAGTGGCACAATCTTGGCTAATTTTTGTATTTTTGGTAGAGACAAGGTTTCACTGTGTTGGCCACGCTAGTCTTGAACTCCTGACCTTAAGTGATCCTCTAACCTTGACCTCCCAAAGTGCTGGGATTACAGGCTTGAGCTACCACCCCCAGCCAACTTCATAGTTTTACTAGTTTGATGTGGTGACCTACTAGTTCTTAAAATAATATGTAGAGTTGGAGTTCAGGTTTAGCACTTGATTGTTCAAAATTGTAATTTACTCTATTCTTTGAAGGCAAGTATAGGGGCGGAAACAAGCCTTTTCAGCACTTAGCCGTTTCTGTTGATTAAATTGTTGACACTCTTTTGTAAAAACCTTATAAAGATGAGTGTCTTATTAATAGTTTCCTAAAGTCCTTGCGATTTTACTTCTTAGTTTGCCTCCAGACTTCTATTATTGTGAGGTATTGATATATTTCTTCTAATTTTAAATTTAATTAGTAAGGCCTAATACAGACCTTGCCAAATTAATTTTTTCTTGAGGATAATTTCGCTTCAAGATTGAGACTACTCACAGTCAGTTTGAGTTCTTAGACCAAACGCTGCCTATTTATCTATGTAAACATGTATTCCTGCATAAATTATTGAATGGTAATTTCTGAACCACCCTCCAACAGTAGGGCTATTTATTTACTTGAGGATTTACGTTATTAACATTTAGAGCCTGCAGGGGGCTCCAAAAGGCAAAATTTAGTCTTGGAGCAGGGACTGAATCTTTTTTCACAGCAACTCAAAATGAGACACATTTTGCATTGGAACCCAGTATACACACACAAAACGAAAGTTTACAAAACAATACCTACCCAATATGCACCTGATATTTTCATCCTGTTAGATAAAAATCTTGTCAGGTTCCCACTATTTGGCTTTCAAAATTACAGTTTGGAAAATTAGCCTATTGAGTTGCATGATGGAGCGCATTTTAAAGTCATTGTCTTCCTTGCCGTGACATTGTAGAAACTATTTTGAATATAAAATGTTACTACTTTTGTTTTCCTTTTTTTTTTTTACTTGATGTTTTTTCTTGAAGAGTATTTTGTAGTTTTTAATTTTAAAAGTAGACAACTTCTCAGTGACTTTTTAAACTTGCCTACGGTTTTATATTTTTGTCATTACTTGTCTTGGGAAGGGAATGGGAATATTGATATATTGGTGCTACATTTTATGCAATTCAAATCACTGCAGTAATTATTTGTATATTTTTTAAAAAGCTGTGAAGTCCATAAAACTACAGTTTTTTTTTGTTTTTTTTGTTTTTTGAGATGGAGTCTTGCTCTTGTGGCTCAGGCTGGAGTCAGTGGCGCAATTTCAGCTCACTGCAACCTCCACCTCCCAGGTTCAAGCGATTCTCCTGCCTCAGCCTCCCGTGTAGCTGGGACTACAGGCACGTGCCACCACGCCAGCTAATTTTTGTATTTTTGTAGAGACGGGGTTTCACCATATTGGCCAGGCTGGTCTCCAACTCCTGATCTCGTGATCCACCCGCCACGGCCTCCCAAAGTGCTGGGATTACAGGCGTGAGCCGCTGTGCCTGGCCCACAACTACAACTCTTTAAGGGCTATAAATCAGTAAGAGATTATTTGGCTTTGAATTAAATTTTGCACTTAGAGTTCACCTTAGCCATCAACAATTTAAAACGAACCAATTTTGATACCTTAAAAAAAAATGTATATTCTAACGTGCCACTGAATTTCACCTTTTTCAAACATATCCCTATAAGTTTATCAGAAATATAAGAAATAGATAAGCCCTATATAAAACATAACTAACTGCCTTTGCCACTTTTCTTACTCTTGAGCAAGTGTGTCACTTGTCTCTTTACATGTCTGACCTTTCCCAGTTTCTAAAGTGCGAAAAGAAAGACTGGGGACATGTCCATAAGAATATGTCCATATATTCAGAAATGCAAAAGAGAAAACCATTAAGTCTGCAAAGTAGTGAAATCAGAACTCATCATGGAGTTATGAGTTACACATTTCAGTATTTCTACCCCCTTGTCTATGTACTTTTCTTTTGGAATTCCTTAAGCAATAAAACCTGACTTTCTTATAATACCATGGTACCAAACAAATACTTTGAATTAACCTGATTGATAATTTTAAACTCACTTTGAAGAAATAACCCATGGACTGAATGCAGACTGTGACCCAATTAGTGGAGTGAGTCGTTTGCCTACATTCTGTGCTTACCATAGCCTTTGAGGAAGGTGTTCTTACCACCTTATTCAGCTTTGAAAACAGTTTCAGAGAGATAAATTTGCCTTCCTGAGGTCACACAACCTGTAGTGGTGGAGTCAGCATTTGAACACAGGTCTGACCCCAGAGCTCAAGTTCTTAACCTCTGTGCTCCACTGCTTCTAATAAAACGGAATATTGCCAAGTCTGTAGAATGTCACTGGTCTTTTTTATTAGTGTCTGTCAAACGCTGCCATTCTGGCTCCATCTTTCTCATCTGCCTTGGATTAGAACCAGACTCCCTTGGGGAGCAACACTGTGTTTTTAGGTAGCATATTGGAAACCACAGAGAACAGCTTATTTATGTTAATTTGTGGGGGAACATTTTAAAGTAGTAATTTTCTGTGACCTCCACAATATACAGCCAGCCAATTTGATACATTCACAATAATTTAGCTATATCATAACCTGTGTTATTTTGTTTTCAATTTTATCTTAAATGTTTTCCCTGTGACAAATTGAATTATGATAATCTTGCAGTATTTCTACCTTGATTCTTTGTGTTTTTCAATATTTCTCGTGTCTTTTTCCTTTTAACCTTCACATTAAAAAAAATCATGTTGTACATAAATAAGTTTACATACTTTAATGATGTTTTCATATAGAACACTGAATTTTCTAGACAAAAAGTGCTGAGAATAGCAGTGTTCGTTTATAGTTATGTTTATGCCATAGATTTTTAAAAAGAATTATTCTCAGTGAATAAAACTGATGTTCATGTCATTGTTCTGTTTGGGGAGTTGTTTTTTTACATGTTCAGATTTCTTAGATCATTCCAAATCTTTACGAATTTCTAATTTTTGCTATTTGGAGAACTTTGAAATGTTTATTGACTTGTAGTTGTTATGGTAATAGTCATCTGAAAAAAGAAAAAGGTGTAAGTGGCCTTGAAGAAGAGGGAACTTTTTGTTCTTTGACAGCCCATGAGAAAACGAGGCATGTTCTAAGAGGTTCAATGAAAAAGTCTTATATTCTTGACAAACTTTGTAGCATTAGGGAATATTTCCAATATGATAATTGTATCAGGAAAATTGCTGAGACAAAAGAGAATGATTATAACATTCTGCTGGCCACACAGCACATGTTTTAAGACAGGTATTTCACCCTAAAAATAAAATCGGATTATGTCGTGTGTTTTTTTTCCTCTGTGAAGATTCCAGAAGTATGTCATGTGTGTTTTTTAAAACTTTTACTGTGATCGAATGCTTAAAAAAATGCATGTTATTAAAGAGTTTTTCAGCATATTTTGCTTTGAAATGTTAAATATAGGGAAGGAAGAATTTTATACGTAGAAACTTAGTTTCTTAGAATTATAACTTTATTTTCTGAAAATTTTCTACCAATAACTTTAAAGCACTTTTCTCCCTGATTTATTTAAATCCTAATAAATTATACATTTCTGCACTCTAGCCATTCATGTGAAAATTATTTGGAGTCATCTCAATAGAATGGTGCTGTGTGGTCTCCTGAGGCCCCCAAGTATGTCAAAGAAGTTTCATCTACTCTTTGTAGAAAGTTTCTTAAACATTATTATTCAACTCTGAAGTATACTATTATTTTTCTTTTTTTGTACAAGAGGAAACTTGGGCATAGAGCAGTTGGGTCACCTATGGTCTCAAAGCAAAGCCAACAGTTAAAACCACGTTATGTCTGACATCAAAATGGGGCTTTTTACCATTGCTTGATACTGTGCTCACATCTCAATTCTTGCTACTTGTGTGAGCTGTGAACAGGGTTTAGTCTTGTTTTGTTTTGTTTTGTTTGTTTGTTTCATTTCTTTGGAGACAAGGTCTCTCTCTGTCATCCAAGCTGCCTGGTGGGAGTGCAGTGGTGCTATCATGGCTCACTGTAGCCTCAACTTCCTTGCTCAAGCAATCCTCCTGCCTCAGCCCCCCAAAGCACTAGCATCACAGGTATAGTCTCTGCCCCTGATCTTCTTAGTCTTTAGAAGACTCAGTTTACTCATATAAAATGAACATTATAATATTAGTACCCATTTAATGTTCACAGGGTTGCAATGAACATTAAATGGGAGTTCACTGAAAGTATTTTGTGAAATGTACATCACTATCAGCAGATCTAAGCTTCGTCAAATGGTCTCGAGTTATTTTCAACTGCAATTGAATTTTCTACCTTGGTTATTAAATCTTGTGGAACCACCTAAATAAATGTGTAAGCAATGTTGAAGAAAAGAGAAAGGTATACTGCATACCTGAGTTGGCACCTCTGTATTTCTATAATACTGTATACCATGATAATCAACTAGATAAAGACAGCTATAGGTGACGACATTTTCTAATCCGTATCAGTTGTAAGTACACATTACATGTAGTCATGAGGTGTGTCAAAGCATGTTTTAACAGTCTTACAAATCACTTCCCAAGATGGTAGAAGGGGCTCACTTTCCTAATAAGAATCCTTTCTTTCTAGTTTTCCTCATACCACATAAAAGCATAAACACTTCCCTAGTATTGGGCTCTTTGTTCTGGGTGTTTATTTAAGAGAGTCACTTCAGAATGACCCTTACTGGCTCTTCTGTTGTCTGTTACATGATCTGCTTCAGCCCATTAAATCCTTTAGTGTGAATCCCTTAGTTATAGAAAATGAGATATTTCCTTAACTATTCTGTGGCTGGGCGCGGTGGCTCATGCCTGTAATCCCAGCACTTTGGGAGGCCGAGGCGGTGGGATCGCTTAAGGTCAAGAGTTGGAGACCAGCCTGGCCAACATGATGAATCTCCATCTCTATTAAAAATACAAAAATTAACCTGGCATGGCTGCGCACGTCTGTAATCCCAGCAACTCAGGAGGCTGAGACAGGAGAATTGCTTGAACCCAGGAGGCAGAGATTGCAGTGAGCCGAGATCGCAGTGAGCCGAGATCGCACCATTGCACTCCAGCCTGGGAGACAAAAAAAAAAAAAAAAAAAAAAAATCTGTAAAATGTGTATACTTGTGTAAAAAAGCTGGCCAATGAATTATGTTATAGGGTGTGGCCAAAGGAAAACAATTCAAATAGAAAAACTGATGAAACTGTTTTGTATATAGAATAGATTTGTTTGGGGGACACTAGAATAGCTATTGAATAGATACATCATTAGTACAAAGTATGTGAAATAACTTCACAAGTCATTCGTGGATTTTGTGTTTCTGGATAAAAGGCAGAAAAAAAATTAAAAGCAAGCTGTCATTTTCTTCATCTTGTAACTTTTACAAAAGTATTCAAATGATACACACTGTGAAAATAATCGTTATTAAAACGATTAAACATTTCTTTTTTTAGTGAGTTCTATTATAACCATTTAAGCAAGCATATTGATTTATTGAACACCCTGGAAGACAAAAATGTTTTAAACATGCAAATAGAAACTAGACACACTTTTTGTCTGGAAATGATGAATCTGTGCTTGTTTCCCCTCTTGCCTTCTAACATGCCACACTATTAAAGTGACCAGAGGGAGACTTTACTTACTTTTTTTTTTATTATTAGATTGGTATTTTTTTCCCTTTAAAAAATTTCAATAGCTTTTGGGGTACACTTGGATTTTGTTACATGGATGAATTCTATAGTAGTGAATTCTGAAATTTTCGTGCACCAATCACCTGAGTAGTGTACATTGTACCTAATATGTAGTTTTTTATCCCTAACTCCCACCACCCTCCCCCTTCTGAGTCTCTAAAGTCCATTATATCACTCTGTATGCCTTTGCATACTTATAGCTTAGCTCCCACTTATAAGTGAGCACATAAGGTTTTCGGTTTTCCACTCTTGTGTTGCTTCATTTAGAATAATGGCCTCTAGCTCCATCCAAGTTGCTGCAAAAGACATTATTTCACTCTTTTTCAGGGCTGAATAGTATTCCATGGTGTATTTACGGCACATTTTCTTTATCAGCTCTTTAGTCAATGGGTGCTTAGATTGGTTCTGTATCTTTGCAATTGCAAATTGTGCTGCTATAAACATATGTATGCAAATGCCTTTTTCATATAAATGACTTCTTTTCCTTGGGATACCCAGCAGTGGGGATTACTGGATCAACTGTTAGATCCACTTTTTAGCTCTTTAAAGATCTACTTTTAGTTCTTTAAAGAATCTTCACACTGTTTTCCATCAAGATTGTAGTAATTTACGTTCCTACTAGCAGTGTATAAGCATTCCTGTTTCCCTACATCCACGCCACATCTATTGTTTTTTAACTTTTTAATCATGGCTATTCTTGCAGGAGTAAGGTGGTATGGTATCTCACTGTGGTTTTAATTTGCAGTTCCCTAATAATTAGTGGTGTTAAGCGTTTTTTTCATGTGTGTTGGACATTCGTATATCTTCTTTTGAGAAACGTCTATTCATATCCTTTACTTACTTTAAAATTTTTTTATTATTTTTATACATTTATTTTAAATTATTAAGTAAAGTAGAGATGGGGTTTCACCATGTTGGCCAGGCTGTTCTCAAACTCCTTGGCAGCAAGTGATCTGCCCATCTAAGCCTCCCAAAGTGCTACGATTACAGGCGTGAGCGACCACGCCTGGCCACCTTTGCCCACTTGGTTTTTCTTTCTTTCTTTTTTTTTTTTTTGAGATGGAGTCTCGCTCTGTCGCCCAGGCTGGAGTGCAGTGGCGCGATCTTGGCTCACTGCAAGCTCCGCCTCCCGGGTTCACGCCATTCTCCTGCCTCAGCCTCCCGAGTAGCTGGGACTACAGGCGCCCGCCACCATGCCCGGCTAGTTTTTTTGTATGTTTAGTAGAGACAGGGTTTCACAGGATACCCCTTTAAGAAGAAGGGAGGCCGTGGTCACATTGATTTCCTCCGGGATAGCCAGGGGCACCATGCTTAATTCACAGAGAGTCCCTCTTCGTTTTCTGCTTTATTCTTCTTTCTTGTTGTTGCAGTGATTAACTTCATGTGACTACCCAGAAGCCAGAGGCAAAGTTGTTCTTTAAATTTCAAATCAAAACAGGATAACAGGTGTGAAATTTTTAATAATGACTTTATCTGGACTAGATCTGGAGCATTAGGGGAAGGGACTTTTTAATATTACCTGTGGATTCCATTCTAACACTCCACTCTCACCCTAAAGGGTAAGCACCTGCAGAAAAAAAGTAAGCCTATTTTATAGCCAACAGGAGACTTTTTTTTCAGGCAACAAATATAAGGATTATGTAATCATTCAAACTTTTACATTGTTCTAGCACTTCCTACTAGAGAATACAAAGATTACAAAGTTATCATAAATAAGATTACAAAGTGATTGTAATTAAGATTACAAAGTGCATGAGAGACTGGGACTTTCATGTGGGTAAAGATAATTTGCTATTGCTACTTCATGAATTGGTAGTAATACTAAAAAGCAGCTTACACAAGTTTTGAAGAACTTTACCACCTACCACATTATGTCAGGAACAAATGAGTGTCATCTGCACATTTGTTTCAGGAGGATAATAAATTATAAGATAAACACAGAGGAAACATCCTTGCTATTTCTCCCCATACACGTTGATTTTGCATAACCTTAGTAGCTCAGGTTTTTATGAACGTTAACTCCTTTTTCCTGACAGAGGCTGGCAACACTGGGAAGAAGAGAAATTCTAGAATAGCTGCTTAATTTTCTTCTTTCTCCCATACCTGGTTTATCTGTTATTTAAATACTCTGTAGATATTTTAGTAATAGGTGCAGTTCTGGATGTTGCTTTTTTAAGGTGATAGTATCTGTCCTAGAGTAAAAATACCCGAGAGGAAGTTTGTGATACGTGAAAAAGTGGTCTGGAAATTTTGAATATGTGCATAGGCACCTTAGAGAGTTTTGCTACCATGTGGCAGAAAACTCATCAGTATCACCAGTTTTGGTAGTCATCAAAATATACATCACTCCCCCGTGTTTTTTTCATTTTCCTAGTTTATAAAGTGTTCGTATTTCTATTTCAGATGAATTGCATTCTGCTCTGCGAGAGCGTACACATTTTTACAGACAATACAGCAAATAAGCATGTGCTGCAGATCAGGAATATGTGGAGAGGGAAATAGAAACATGGCCGGTGTGGGTAGAAAGACCTAAATGTTGCCATACAGCTGAGCAGCTCTTAGAATTCAGTTGGTCTCTGTACAAAAAACAGTGCCTGTTACATGACTGATAGGTTTTGTTGTTTAATAAAATACAGAAGTGACACAGAAAGCTTTGCCTGCATGTGGGTTTTGTTTTGTTAGTATAACTAATGGCATGTGGGCTTTGCCCAGCCCTGTGTATTTTCCCCACATTTGGATGAATGAGCTAATGTGCTACTTCCAGGGAGCGTGGTTTTTGGTCATAGGCTGTCTTCTCTTTGTGGTATTTCTATTTTAATTTCACTTCCTACCAACTGCTTCTGGGATCATTGATGCTAAAGGGGTATGTTCATGGGGGTGGGTGGAAAACGGAGGATAATATCAAAGGAATCTACTATTCTTGTATTGTTTCATGTCTTTATTTCTTCTAAACCTCCTGTAAGTCCGAGGTTGAGGCCATCCCAGTTGAGCAGGCAGAGAGGAAAAGGCACAGGGGCATTAGGGAGAGGTCGATTGTGGGATGAAGGAGGACCTGTGCCAGTGAGGGGTTCTAGCTTGAAAGGTGAGACAGTCATTCTGGCTCATAGGGGAACATGCCGTTGGCCTGCTGGAGACTAGAGCAGGGTCTTGCTGTACCCTACTCGGTAGGTACTGCACGATCATGTGAGCATACGTGGTCATGACGAGCTAAAAATAGCTCCCCACCCCTGAATTTTTTCTGGTAAGCAAAGCAATATTTCAACCACCTTTTTAAATGCACTATCAGTGGCACGCACTCCCTAGACTGCTGTAGAGATTAAACAGAATGCCAGTTTATGCACAGCAATAGAAGTGCCTCTCCTCTCCATGCAAGAAAGCATTAGAGAATGCAAGTGAGGGAGAGTGATTTCATTAGAAGGGATAACCTCAAATCCACCCTCATTTATGACAGTGGATCTTTCATAAATGACACTCTTTAGGTCAAATGTGCAATGACTCAGATGTTAAGAATCACTGCCTTTGAATAGTAGCTTACAAAATGTGGGGAAAATACACAGGGCTGGGCAAAGCCCACATGCCATCAGTTGTACTAACAAAACAAAACCCACATACAGCCAAAGCTTTCTATGTCACTTCTGTGTTTTATTAAACAACAAAACTTATCAGCTGGTCTCGAACTCCTGATCTCGAGTGATCTGCCCACTTGGGTATCCCAAAGTGCTGGGATTACAGGCATGAGCCACTGCGCCTGGACAATAAATATATTATTAAATATATATATATATATTAAACTTCTCCAAGTGATTCTGGCATGCAGAATGGGAAGTATTTTCTAGAATCACTGATGTCATATACTGATGACAGCAGGCAGGACATAGGTGACCTTTCCAAAGAAGTGCAAAGGCACATCCCCCTGTGACAATTTGGACAAAAGATCTGAGTGATAAAAGTGCCATTGAAAGGATCTAATCCCCGGTCTCCAGCATGGGTTGGAGGCAGACCACTGGAAAAAGGACCGAATTTTCAAGCCGTGTCTCCTGTGGCCCCTGTACTGATCACCACATTGATACCAACCATCCTGCAAATCTCCCTTAGACTGTGAAGGGAATTGTATTATATTCAAAGGACTGTGAGAAGCAACATCATGACCGGGAATATGCATTAGGAGGCAACGTGGAGCCTGTCACTATCATTCCATCGTGAAAGCTGCAGCCATACAAAATGTGAATTCTATGAAACATACCCAGCATTGTCATTCTCATATATTGACTATGATAAGGCCATCATGATAATAATAATAACTCACAAATACTGAGCACTTATTTTGGACTGTCCTAAGAACTCATTTTATAACGTTTTGAGGTGGGTACTCTGTTTTTTGTTGTTGTTGTTGTTGTTTGTTGTTGTTGTTGCTGTTGTTGTTCTTTGAGGTGGGTACTCTTATTATTCCATTTTGCCAGTGAGGAAGTTAAGATACTGAGAGGTTAACTTACCCAAGTTACAAAGCTAGTAAATGTAGAGTCAAACTTTACGTCCAGATGATCTGGTTTCAGAAATGGCTCCACTTTACTACTCCATACTGCAGATCACAGAACCATGAGGGGGCCATGTTAACACCATCTTTGCAACTCCGTGAAGTGACTGACAGATTCAATTCTGACCAATTTTGTATGGAGGCAAAAGTAAAGGTTTGAATAATTTTGTATTTGTAAATGATGATTTTAAAATTTACAACCTTACCATTCATTTAGCATCCATGAAAGATGCTGCTTTTAGAATGTTTATGGAAATTGGACAGCTTTCTAAATGCTGTTTTAAAAAGTAGGAGTCTAATTCTTTTCATTTTCTAGCATTAGTTTTAGCCCCTATAAACTTAACTCTTACTATTATTGCTTACTATAACATTTAAATGCTAGAAATCATGAACAGAACGCTCTCTGACAATTTTCCTCTGCTTTGCACTTTAAACAAATATTGTCTTAGGAGCAGTGATGCTCGCTATTATTTCCTGTCATCGCCATACATATACATCTTTTTTCTATTTGTGTCTCTTTTATACTCGTTCTATTCTTCAAGATTGTCTTTATGAAGATACATCTGTTTAGCTTTGGTGATTAGCAGAAACATTAGCAGACCTACTGTTTCAGAGCATAAATAATTAATGGATGTTCCTCATTAATTTCTTCTGAGACTGACTCTTGTTAGACTACAGTTAGATATATTTCTTGAATTAAGAACAGATATAAGGAGCACGGACCCTCCGCCTACTTTGAAAATAGGCCATTTACTTTTGAGGGAAAATTATGACATCCCAATCCATCAGTGGCAATAAAAGAAAACCCGTTTTAATGAGATGCAACACATGTCTTTTGTTTGTGAAGGGGCTTAACATCACAAGGTGTCCGTTCTATGATTTGTTTCTCTAATTCTCTACACAAACCTGCCTTTTAATCAAACAGATTCAAAACACCAGGATCCTGCCTAGTGCCGCCCCTGACAACCCTCCTCCCTTTGCTTTGTGAAAAAGCCCCGTTTCATTGCCTGCTGGGGGTCCCCTCTGAGGTGATACACATACAGTGGAACCTTTGTCCTGGTTTACTTTTTTGGTTTCCACCCTTAATATTTATTAATATATATCCCTTTTAAATAATCTGTTCACAATTAATGGACAGGCTATAAAAATATAGGTTCTGAGGCAAATAGCCTAGTGAAATATTTTGCTTGAAGGCTTTAGCCTAATTAATAGTTAGGTTTTCTTCCAAGAAAAAAAATCAAATGCACATAAGTATGTGTTTGGTTCTGACACATAGAGTAGGTAAAGGTTACCTGCCAAAGCAGAATGTCTGCTTGGTCTTCTCAGGGATCTCAAGAAAATTGTTCAGCCTAGCTCCGAACTGGGCTACACTTCACCCAAACAAAGGTAAATTGTGGATGGTTTAAAAACAAAACAACAACTAAACTAGTAGGATAAGTGTATTATACAGAAGTAGATGCCTCAAAGGTAGTGCTAAAGTATCATATCTCCCAAATGGTTGTGCTAAAACTCTGAGTAATGGCAACCATTGCAGGAAAGAGAAGCTGTATTTCCTAGAAGTTCTCTTAGGCATACTGGCTCCTGAGGATTTATCCCAAGGTAATAATGCCAGGTATTAATGAGAAATGTTGGTGTCATCCTGAAGGGCCAGCAATAGAAAATTGATTAAATAAATTATAGGAGAGCAATATGATTGAATAGACCCTACCCATTATAAATAATATTGTCATAATAAAAATAGCTAACTTTTTTGAGGACTTGTCAGGCATAGTGCTAAGTGTTAAATAATTATTTTAAAGAATGTTTTTAAAAAGTCTCATTTAGTTTTACAATGATCCTTAAGGCACGTATTATTATGCCCATTTTACCGAGAAGAAAAACAGAAGCACAGAGAGGTTAAGTAATTTGTCCAGGATCACATAGTAAAGACATGGCAGAACTGAGCTATGAATCCAGGTAACATAAAAATTTAAAAATGGTCTGAATGGATTGTTAAAGGAGAAAAGGACATTATAAAACTGATTATCCAGTAAACTTTCATTTTAATTTTGAAAAAGATAGGGTGTTTTTTTTTTTTTTTACTACTGATTATGTGTCATCTTTGTATTTTTAAAATTAAAAAAATTACTTTTATATTTGAGAAAAAATTGGGTTGTATTTGATATAAAACATTTTGGCTATTTATAGATCTATACTACAATGTCTACTTGATGTCTACCTGATGTCTACTTAACGACATCAGGATGACTTTCCTTCCCTTGAGATTGCTGTCTAAATTCAGTAAAGAGCAGGCAACTTATTAAAACCAAAAAAAACTCCAGAAAAAATATAAAGCCCTAGTTTGCTGTTACATTTGTTTCGACTGTAATTTAGAACTGATGCATAAAGAAAAAGCTAGGCAATGACTCTTAGATGTCTAAGCAACTGTAATGTACCCTGCAGATTGTGGTGGAGAGCCTGCCCGGCAAGAGTTAGATGAAGGTATACAACAGGAAAAGTGCACACTCGTGCATTCACAACTCAATCCCAATATTGGTTTCTTTAATAAATGGAGCCATAAAGTTGTATTGAAGTGAATATACATTATTAGTATCGCTTACCATGTTTATGATCCACTCCATATCAAAGTGACATAAAAAGCAGAGTTAGTACCAATTAATATCCAATTGCTCATCAAACTTTAATTTGTATTTGCTTTCCCCTGATTGATACATCTTTTATAACTGAAAGGCTCCATCTCTTTATAACATATGCTATCATTCAAGGCCACTTGTTTTAATCACTCTGCAAACCAGCATGAAATTGTCTAATAATTCACCCAGGTTTTGTCACAAGTGCCTGAAGTTACAGCAGTCCTTTAAAAGGAGCAGCGGTCTTGCTCAGAATGTTTGAAATTATTAAAATAGCAGATCAGATCCCTGGCTAGAAAGCAACCTTTTTTTTTTTTTTTCAGATAGAGTCTCACTCTGCAGCCCAGGTTGGAGTGCAGTGGCATGATCTCAGCTCACTGCAACCTCTGCCTCCCGGGTTCAAGCAATTCTCCTGCCTCAGCCTCCCAAGTAGCTGGGGCTACAGGTGCATGCCACTATGCCCAGCTGATTTTTGTAGTTTTTTAGTAGAGACAGGGTTTCACCATGTTGGCCAGGCTAGTCTCAAACTCCTGACCTCAAGTGATCCACTGGCCTTGGCCTCCCAAAGTGCTGGGATTACAGGTGTGAGCCACCGTGCCTGGCCAAAAGCAATCTTTTCTGATTAATCAGACGATGATTTTTCAGAGGCATGAGGTTTAATTGTTTTTACACTGATTGGTTTGGATTTTGGTAGCACAGTTGCAGAATATAATTAATATTAGGTTTTGGAGGAAGGTTGCAGTTGAGAAGGGTCACCTGTCAGCTTGGCTGAGCAACAGCAGTTTTCAGTGCTTACTCATCCACAGCCAGTGCTAATTTGGACTGGACATATGGTGAAACAAACAAACACAAGCACTGATACCCTTCATGTTACCCTTTAATAGGCCTTCCACAGATAGTGAATTCAGAATCATCCAAGAGTCTTTATTTAGTCTGGCTGTTGCAAAGGCTTGAGGGTTATCCAGGGCATCAGATGGAATTCTCAGCACACAGTGGGACCTACAAGACCCTGGACCTTCCCTCTGCACCAGAGTCAAAGTAAACCTTCTCAGTCTTCCAGGCCATGTCCGTTTTAAAGGCTCCTAATATATAACAAATTTTTTAAAAAAAATACTAAGATGAAACTATGAAACTGGCATATTTTAGATCCTCAACTTAAATAATGTAAATACTATTTGCATTTAAAGAAAAGGAAGCAAAAAAAGAAAACAAGTGATGAGGGAAAAGAATAAGAATGACAATGACTTTAAGTATAACCTAATTTAAGAAAAATCGCAAAGATCTAAAGATCTGGCCCCAAAAAGTCTGTCAGCCAACCTTTGTGGTAGGTCCCAAGCCCTAGCGAGCCTTGTTTGGAAGGATGGAGGCCAGGCAAATTCGGTGGGGTGAAAGTGGGTTTAGGGTAGTGTCTGGTTCTTGGAACTATTTTAATGTGTAGATTAAACCATCTGAAAGGGTGGTTTCTTCACCGAAACTGTAATGAAGAAGGATTTGGATGAAGGTTACAATCCCAGCGCTCCTTTTACGTTTCCGTCCTACCATTGGTGTTTGGCTAAGAGTATCTTGCGGGAGGGAACAGGCAAAACCGAGAGCATCCAAACCAAGTGGAAGGCATCCCTCACTCTCCCAACTAGGAAGCAATGGTATGGTGGTGAGAACACAAATCCTAGAGGCCTGCTTTCAAATCCTGACTCTGCACCTTCCTAGCTGTGAGAAGTTGGCCATGTTACCAAACTTCTGAGCCTCAGTTCTCTTAGCTACAAACAGAGGATAATAATGACACCCTCCTCCCTGTAGGATTGTTATGAGGATTAAACAAGATCACCCTCTGAAAGCACTGGGCACAGTGCCTCGCATAGCAAAAATGTTCAATAAATACTAGGTATTATTACAAAATGATTACTGGCTGAGCTCAAGCTTACAGAGCCAGGAGTATGGATGTGTGGGAAGCTGCACGTTCTTGCCTACTCGGACAGCCATGAACAGCCAGAAGTATTATGTTATCCACAAAAACCCAAATGATAGCACTCACTTTATTTTTTATATCATGAAATATTTCAGACTCCTATAAAGTTTAGAAGAGGATATAACAAACACCAAAGGTACCCATCACTCAAGAAATGAAACGTATTATGAGCAATAAAATGCTATGCAGTTATTAAAATGAATGAACTGGAGCCATGTGAATAAATCGCTGAAACATAATGTTGATCAAAAAGAGCAAGTGGCAATAGAATGCATATAATGTGATGCCATTTATATCAACTTTATAAACTTGCACAATGATCCTATGGATAAATTGTTTAGTGATGCATGCATGGATAGTAAAAGCACCAAGACATGCAGGAGAATGATAAGCAATGCTTGTCTTAGGAAAGCTTTAAAGGATGGGAGCCCTTCAATTCTCAGGTGTCCTGGCTTTGTTCTCAGCAGGGCCTAGGTCAGGAGCTCCTCTCCCTGCTGTCTTTACACAGATGTTAGCCCCTGTGGAGGCAGAACTCCAGGCAAGCAGTGTTAAATACACTGAAAGCAAAATTCTCCCTTTGAATGTACTCGGCTCCCATTAAAGTCCAGGGGCGCTCTCTCTGCAGGCCTCAGTCTCTTTTTGACGCCGCGATGCCTCCTGCACATCATGACATGACATATCCAACCTGAATTCTGAAGGTTGGATGTAACATAAAAGCAGCCAACCAACGGCATAAATGTATATGAAATGAAATCAATAGAAAGTGTATTTTTTCCCTCTATTGAAGCTAGTCCTGGGAGGGTACATCACAGGAGCTAGGACAGTGCTAGAGAGATACTAACAGCAGGCAGGAGGCAGGAAGGGTGTGAGCAGGGGTGGGGGGAGCAGTGCGGGAGGGAGTCAGTGTTCACATTCCCTGTGTGAACCAGGGCTTAGTGAGAAATGCCCTTGTTTTTCCCTCATCACTTAAAGAACAATCAATTATCAATGCTTCTGTGATAAAATAGAGATTTTTGCTTTGTTCACTTCATTTAGCCTAAGAGGTCATGGCAAAAAGAATGAGTTCTGAGATTGCGTTGATTCCTGTCGCAAAAGGTTGATAGCAGATTATGAGTTCATGATAAGATTAAAAACTGAAATCAGGCAAAGAGAGAAATAGTTTTGTTCATGCATTTTTTTCCCTGCTAACTTCACAATGGGATTTTTATATCTCATAATAATAAAATTCTAGGCGTTGCAATGAGTCCTTTGCATCAGTGATTTCATTGATCTCTCATGATAGACATACAAAGTGGTATTAGAGTGCTTACATGAAACCAGAGGTACACTGTAAGCCAGGATTGAACTCAGGGAGCCTGACTCCAAAGTCCATGCTCTATTTATCACCATGCAATATGCCTGCCCCAACTGAAATTCATGCTGTGAATAAATGTTCTTCGTGTACTAACGAAGTAATCTTCAAACTGTGCAGAAACTTTGCCACAATGCTTTATTGCTGGCAGGGTCCTGAGAATGATGTAACATGAACCTTTCTATCTTCATTTTATTTATTTATTTTTGAGACAGAGACTTGCCCTGTCACCCAGGATTGAGTGCAATGGCGCAATCTCGGCTCACTGCAACCTCCGCCTCCCAGGCTCATACGATTCTCCTGCCTCAACCTCCCGAGTAGCTGGGATTACAGGCACCTGCCACCAAGTCCAGCCAATTTTTGAATTTTTAGTAGAGATGGGGTTTCACCACATTGGCCAGGCTTGTCTCAAACTCCTGACCTCATGATTTGCCCTCCTTGGCCTCCCAAAGTGCTGGGATTATGCGAGGCACCGTGCCCGGCCCAACCCTTTCTATCTTAAAGTTTATATTATAGGTGATAACGTGGTCAGGTAGTTGAACAGGGGACCTCTTCTCTAGTCCCCCTCTTGTTCTAAAATTGCTACAGAGGTAAAATTGATATCTCCTTCTGGGCTCTTGCCATCACTTCTCATAACTCTCCTCTCCTCTCTCAGGGCTGACCTCTGCACCTTCTTATATTACATGACCCTGTCCCTCTCTGGCCTCAGGTGATTGGACTGTAGGTGAACACCTAACCTTGGGGAAAGCAACCACTAGTGGGTAGAGTCAGCCAGACTGTCTTCTGAGAATCTGGACAAAGAAAGAGAGAGCTGAGAAATAATATATGCTGTCTCCCTTCTTAATCAGAGTGATGCTGTTTAGAAATTCCTGAAGTCATCAGCTTCACAATTACATCCTACAGAGCTGCTCTGTTGATTCTTAGCCTAGAGTTGTTTGTATATGCTGCCCCATCTTTGCTTCTTTTATCCCCTTCTCTCTTTTCAGCACTCTTTACTTGGGCGTTACTAAAACTTTTGCTACTACATCATCATTGCTTTGGGGGATGTTTTGCAGGATTCCAGCTTATTTTACATTAGTTACACTTCAGAATGTTTTTCTTCTTATGGCAGATTATAGTAGTGGGGACTCATCTTCATCTCAAAAGTGTGCTACTTTTGTAGTTGAGTATTATAATACACATTGATTTGCATTCATTGCATTTTCAGTGAATAATAGATATTTTCTGACCTCTTGTCATCAGCCTCCAGGCACACATTTTTAAAATGCACATGCAATTATCTGGTGTCATCTTGTGACTTTGCAGTGAATCCAAGGGCTGGATGGGAAAGTAGTCCATAAATGAGGCTTAGTATTTCTTTGGGTTCCTTGGTTGTGACAATAGGAACTAAGTGTAACTTAAACAAAAAGAAAATTTACTAGAAATATAGAGTAGCTTACAGAATTTAAGAAAGGCTGAAAATCTCAAGGAACGACAGAAAGCAGACAGTTCAGAAGAAGCAGGAATAAAGGAACTGTACTTTCTTTCTTTTTCTTTCTTTTTTCTTTTTTCTTTTTTTTTTTTTTGACACAAAATCTCGCTCTGTCGCCCAGGCTGAAGTGCAATGGCATGGTCTTGACTCACTGCAACCTCTGCTTCCCAGGTTCAAGTGATTCTCCTGCCTCAGCCTCCCAAGTAGCTGGGGCTGCAGGAGTACACCACCGTGCCTGGCTAGTTTTTGTATTTTTAGTAGAGACAGGGTTTTGCCATGTTGCACAGACTGGTCTCAAACTCCTGGCCTCAAGCGATCCACCTACCTCACCCTCCCAAAAATGATGGGATTACAGGCGTGAGCCACCACGCCCAGCTGGGACTGTACTTTCAGGTTGAACTCCTGCAGTTCTTGTCAATGCACTCAAGATCCTGTTTCTGTGTAGAGAACATGGGCCTGGCCTATGTCAAACCATCAGCCAGAAAAGGGTAGGACTCTTGATTGACAGGCTCACCAAGATTGTCTCCACTCAGAAAGTGCTGGTTCTCAAAGCAAAAGTGGAGTGCATACTGGTAGAAGGGGTAGGCTAAAAGCAGTTATTTATTTTATCCTTTCAGTATTGTATTTGATCTCTCCCCTGGAGTGGTACGAGCAAGCAGTCTATGACAGCCACCATATATAGGCTTGTTATCGTGGTGGTCATGAATGGAGACCCCATGTGGCTCCATGTTACTTAGCACAATAGGCTTGTACTGGGTATACATGGGCCCGTGTGTTCTGGCAGGAGAGTCTTGTGTTACATGAGACTTCACGGTGCTAGGTGCTGGGTTGTCTACTGCTACTAGAATATGAAGAGGAAATGAGTATTTAGATGCTTCGTCTCACCTTCAACCAGGTCTATGGTTGGAACTAAAATCTGCATCATCTGCAGAGAAGGAGAACCTGATCTGTAACAACAGTTAGAGACAGAGTTTTCTAAGATGTTATACAAAAGTCAGTAATTGTTCCTAACCAGGTCTCTGAACATGTCTACTTCAAGTCAGGAAATGCTTGCTCCTCTTGATTTACTTACTTTCCAATGAAAACAAATATTTCATATTACTCAGTTTTGGATTGTGTCCATATATATAATATAAAAGCTTCCCGGTTTATTTTCTATTTAGGTTCACAAAGATCATTGTCCTCTAAAATATTCATCACTTACTTCAAAATAATTTTTAGCACTCAAGTAATTCACATGCACTCAAGTAATTCATTTAGCACTCAAGTGTTCATTGTAGAAAAATCGGAAAATAGAGACAGGCCAATGGAAGAAATGGAAAGTCCACAGACAACCACCTGAAATTTTTTTGTATGCCTCTAGATTTTTTAAATTATGTGAATGTATTACATATATATGTGCTCACAATTTTCAAAAATGATCATATAACTTTCATTATCTTTTTCATTCAACAATAAGTTATTATCTTTCCTTAATTATAAGCACATATTTCTTGTACCTTGTTTTCATGCTTCCAACGAGCTTCATATTTTAATATGAAAACATTAATATGTAATTAATTAATATAAAGTGTTATGCTTACTTGGTCATAGTGGAGACAGGGAAGAGACAATTTGCCCCATTTCTTTTTTTTTCTTTTTTTTTTTTTGAGACTGAGTCTCACTCTATTGCCCAGGCTGGAGTGCAGTGGCACAATCTTGGCTCACTGCAATCTCTGCCTCCCGGGTTCAAGTGATTCTCCTGCCTCAGCCTCCCAACTAGCCAGGGTTACAGGCACCTGCCACCTTGCCTGGCTAATTTTTGTATTTTTAGTTGGGATGGGATTTCACCATGTCGGCCAGGTTGGTCTTGAACTCCTGACCTCAAGTGATCGCTTCGACTCCCAAAGTGCTGGGATTACAGGCGTGAGCCACCGTGCCCAGCTTGCCCCATTTCTTATACATAATCATTAAACTTAGATTTCTCCGAAGCAACAAAACCTCTACAATGGTGATTTTTTTAAAAAAAAATGAATTGTCTTGGGCAACAGTTTCCTTTATGGATGCCCAGATGCGTTAAAAGTCTTCAAGTACTTGGTTGTATTCTTTATGTGGAAGAAGCTAGCATTCTTGTCTCCATTTTACTGCTGAGAAAAAAGAGACAGACTGCATTGAGGCCATCGGAGAAGTCATTGGCAGAGCCCAAAGAGAACTTGAAGTTGTAATGGCCCAGTCCTCTAATCAAACCACAAAGCCACACGACTTCCCTTTTCCGCTGCTTCAGGACTGGTCTTGAAACGGAAAGTGCTGCCTCTCACCGAGGGCTGAATCGTGATTTGCCATTCACGGTCCAGGCTGCTCTACAGAGAGGCACAGACTCCTCAGCTCTCAATTGCGGGTGAAAGCTTGTTATCATGTGCAAGACCCATTGATCGGTTTCGACAATGACTCCTGAATTATATGGCACCTAAATGTTTGCTGCCAGAGAGATCTATACTGTGGATAGATGATGGGTACTTACTGGAAACTATTGCCTGACAGATGAGTTTTGCTGTTTTGTCTCAATGAAATATCCCTGAGCAACTGGAGATCTCTTCCTCCCAACCTTTTCCCTCACTTCTGGTATAATGTATTGTGCTAGAAAATAGTGAAATAAAGTGACTTTCCATTGTCTTAACATTTAAAGAAAAGTCATATTGGTTTTGAGTACAAAGAGGCGCAAGATTTTTCTGAGATTGATTTGGCAGTTCACAAAAAGAAAGGAAGAAGGAAGGAGAGAAGGAAAGACAGAGAGAGAAAGGAATTTGAAAGTGTGCACACCCATTTACCCAGCAATTGTGGTTTGAGTAATTTATCCAAAGCAAATAATAGTAGAAGAGTGCAAAGACTGAATTACAAAGGGTCTTCTCTTTAGTGTCATTTACTGTAGTGAAAAAATGGAAACTATTTCAAAGTTGAACGATAGGAGATTGGATAAATGAATCATGGCTTGACTATATAATGGGGTTATATGCCGTCATTAAAAAGAATGTGGGCTGGGTGTGCTGGCTCTTGTCTGTAATCCTAGCACTTTGGGAGGCTGAAGTGGGTGGATCACCTGAGGTCAGGAGTTCAAGACCAGCCTGGCCAACATGGCGAAACTCCATCTCTACTAAAAATACAACAATTACCTGGATATGGTGGCACATTCCTGTAATCCCAGCTACTCGGGAGGCTAAGGCAGGAGAATTGCTTGAACCCAAGAGATGGAGATTGCAGTGAGCCGAGATCGTGTCACTGCACTTCAGGCTGGGCAACAGAGCAAGACTCCGTCTCAAAAAAAAGAAGAATGTATATTAGAATTCATAACGACAAGGAAAGTTGTGTATGATATAATGTTAAGTTAAAGAAAAAAAAAGCAAGCTGTGAAACAATTTGCGTTCAATATCTGCTTTGTAAAAATAATACATACATGTGCACTCTCACCATCACACAAATGTGCAAGAACGCAGAACCCTGGTTCTGCCTGCCTCTCTTCCCCTGTCTCCAATTATTGTCCCCTTGATTCTTCTTTCAATGACTCCCCTCACCACAGATCCATTGCCCAAGAAGTTCTCTCTGTCCCTTTAGTGACACATCCTTCAGATGTCAGCTCAAATATCACTTTCTCAGGAAAGCGTGATCCCACAAATAGGATTCAGGATCTCCGTTATTTGTTCTCAGAGTCACCATGGAGGAGACAGGCATTTTCCGCACAACACTGAGAAAGTCATTAGTGCCGTTCACCAAATACCAGGTAGCCAAAACTCTGGAAGTAAGATAATGTAATTCTGTCACAAATTGTAGTATCAATAAACTATTATGCATTCTCCTGTTTTCAGACTTCGTGAATACTTCTTTTGTTTGAACATTTAGTAGAATTCTTTTTTTTTTTTTTTTTTTATGATGTTTTTTTTTTTTTTTTTTTTTTTTTTTTGGATGATGTTTTGCTCTCGTTGCCCAGGCTGGAGTGCAATGGCACGATCTTGGCTCACTGCAACCTCTGCCTCCCTGGTTCAAGTGATTCTCCTGCCTCAGCCTCCCAAGCAGCTGAGATTACAGGCATGTGCCACCACAGCTGGCTAATTTTGTATTTTTTTTTAGTAGAGTTGGGGTTTTACCAGGTTGGTCAGGCTGATCTCAAACTCCTGACCTCAAGTGATCCACCTGCCTCGGCCTCCCAAAGTGCTGGGATTACAGGCGTGAGCCACCGTGCCCAGCCTAGAAATTTATTGATATTAAGAAAGTATTAATAATTTTTTTATGTGTGGTAAGTGTTGTGATTATATTTTAAAGAGTCTTTATCTTGGAGAGATACGTTCTCAAATATTTACGGGAAAAATAACCCAATGCCTGAGATTTGCTTCAAAGGAACACACAAGGGGGTAGGGCAGGCTATGGGCAGTTGGTGGCCAGCACTGCATCGTACTGAGTAGATAGGGGTTCATTGTGCCGTTCTGTGGTGTGTTGAGTGTGTTCAAAATCCTTCCTAATTCAAAAGCATAGCAAGGGACTTGCCAAGAAATGACTTCCTACTCCCCTTTCCTGTCTCACCCAAACTGCTCCCTCCTGGGCCAATCACAGAATCTGGGGAGCACCCATGTAAAAGCCACCCCTGCTCCCCAGCACCCTGCAGAAGCAGCAACAAGAAAGAAAATTGATTTAATGGGGGTCCTGCTTGTGGCAGCCTCATGCACCTCAATGGCCCAGTGACTCGTGACCCACGGGCATTTATGGCCTGCTCAGCTGCCAGATTCAGCTATGCTTGTGCTTGAGTTTGATGTTGCCTAGCTGACACTCATCCTAGTGCGCCTTGCCCCAGGCCTGCTGTTGGATGGGGAGGCCCCAGGCATCAGGGAGCCCCAGCCAGGCCAGGGCTGGAGCCACCTGCCACCCACCAGCGCTGTGGACCTGTAGGCATGGCCTAATAGGGGACCCAGGGATCCAGCCAAGAAAGCCATGTCTAGTCCCAGGTCACATTCACATTGTTCCCACTGACTTACCCTGAACTTCCAATTCTCCTCCTTCCAGGCACATGAATCATGCTCCTTTGCCTCCAGGGAGTTACTGTGGTCATGTGACTTGCTTTGGCCTGCGAAATGGGAGCAGGAATGACAAGTATCAGTTCATGTAGAAGCCTTTGAGGAACAGTCCAATCTGCTCGAATCTCTTCCCCTTCCTGGACTGGCAACTGTGCGATGGTAGAAGCTCAGTCAACCTTCATCACTGAGTAGGGTGACCTGGGCAGAGACCGCCCCACATCCCACTGATGTATGATGCAATGTATTGTGACAAACAACAAACAATTCTTTGTTCTTTTCTTTTCTTTCTTTTTCCTTCTTTTTGAGACAAGGCCTCACTCTGTTGCCCAGGCTGGAGTACAGTAAAATGATCATGGCTCACTGCAGCCTCGACCTCCCGGGCTCCACCGGGACTACAGGCATGCACCATCACATCCAGCTAGTTTTTGTATTTTTTGTAGAGACAGAGTTTTGACATGTTGCCCAGGCTGGTCTTGAACTTCTAAGCTCAAATGATCCTCCTGCCTTGACCTTCCAAAGTGTTGAGATTACAGGCGTGAGCCACTGCATCTGGACAATTCTTTGTTATTTTCAACAACTGAGATTTGAGGGCTGCTAGTTACTGTAGCATAACTCAGCCTGTCTATCATATTTATCACTTACCGTAGTTGTAGTTTTACATCTGCTATTCTGAGTCAATGTCTCGCTCATCTATGGTGTCTTTCTTTTTTCTTTCTTTCTTTCTTTTCTTCTTTTTTCTTCTTTCTCTTTCTTTTCCTTCTTTCCTTTCTCTCTCTTTCTCTTTTTCTTTTTCTTTCTTTTTCTTTCTTTCTTTTTCTTTCTTTCCTTCCTTATTTCTTTTTTCTTTCTCTCCTTCCTTCCTTCCTTCCTTCCTTTCTTCCTTCCTTCCCTCCCTCTTTTTGTTCTTTCAACAAGGTCTTGCTCTGTCACCCAGGCTGACGTACAGTGGGGTGATCATAGCTCTATGCAGCCTTGAACTGCTAGGATCAAGTGATCCTCCTGCCTCAGCAACCTCAAATAGCTGGGGGTATAGTTGTGCACCACTATGCTTGGCTAAGTTTGTTTATTTATTTATTTATTTTTATTTTTATTTTTTGAGACAGAGTCTTACTGTGTCACCCAGGCTGGAGTGCAGTGGTACAATCTCGGCTCACAGCAACCCCTGCCTCCCGAGTTCAAGTGATTCTCTTGCCTCAGCCTCCCGAGTAGTTGGGAATACAGGTCCCCACCACCATGCCCAGCTAATTTTATATTTTTAGTAGAGATGGGGTTTCACTATGTTGTCCAGGCTGGTCTCAAACTCCTGACCTCAGGTGATCCACTCGCGTTGGCCTCCCAAAGTGCGTGAGACACCTCACCTGGCCTTGGCTAAGTTTTTTTTTTTTTTTAATGTTTGTAGAGACAGGGCCTTACTGTATTGCCCAGGCTGGTCTTGAACTCCTGGCTTCAAGCTATCCTCCTGCCTTGGCCTCCCAAAATGCTGGGATTACAGGTGTGAGCCACCAAGCCTCTCCTTATGGTGTATATTTCTTATGAGACAGACACGGTACTAGAACCTGGAATCACAGCAGTGAATGAGGTAAACAAAGCCCCTGCTCTCTCAGAGTTTTGTTCTTGGCATGGAGACAGACAATAAACCAGAAGAACAGAGACCCGCATGAAAACAAGTCATGTGCACATCTTGGCAGCAGAGAGTTTCAGACAGAGGGGTGTGCAAGCTCAGATGGGGGGTCCTGTAATTCTTGTGCTTGGAGAACAGGAAGCAGGGTATGGACTGGGAAGTGGAGAGGAAGATAATATTGTAGGGGTGAGGAGTAGGGGAATAGAACCTGCAGGACTTTGTAGGCCCTGAGAAAGTCTTGGGATTTTATTCCGAGTGTGCTAGGAAGCTATTGAAAGGTTTTGATCAGGGGTATGGTGAGATGAAACTCTTTTAAAAAGGATCTCTCTAGCTATTTTGAGAATTGACTAGGGACACAGGGAGGTAAGGGCAGAAGTTGGGAGTTCAGTTAGAAGCCAAGAGATGTTGGTTGGCTGGACATGAGTGATGTCCTTGGAGGTGGTGAGATTTGTGAAAGGGAAAAACCAAAAGTCATTTCTAAATACTATCCTGAGCAACTAGACAAAGGTGGTACCATTTTGGGGACAGGAAACATTGAGGGCAGAGAGACCTTAGAAAGAAGGTAGTAGGAATTAACAGTTGTATGAATAAATATGGATGTCCAGAAAAAAATACATTGACGTGATATGTACTAAAATGTGAGAGTAATTTTAGACTGTGAATTGCTTTTCCTGCATTTTTTGTGCTTCTCCATATTTTCTTTTCTTTCCTTCTTCTTTTTTTAAAAGACAAGTGCTTGCTCTGTCGCCCAGGCAGGAGTACAGTGGCACAATCACAGCCCACTGCAGCCTCGACCTCCTGGGCTAAAGAGATTCTCCCACTACAGCCTCCCAAGTAGCTGAGACTACAAGTATATACCACCATGTCTGACTTACTTCTGTATATCTTCTAATGTCTCCATAATAAACATACAGTAAGAAAAATAACTTTTTTTTTTTTTTTTTAGATGAAGTCTTGCTCTTGTACCCAGGCTGGAGTGCCATGGCACGATCTTGGCTCACTGCAACTGCCACCTCCTGAGTTTAAGCGATTCTCCTGCTTCAGCCTCCCAAGTAGCTGGGATTATAGGCACCTGCCACCACGCCTGGCTAATTTTTGTATTTTTAGTAGAGATGGGGTTTCACCATGTTGACCAGGCTGGTCTCAAACTCCTGACTTCAGGTGATCCACCTGCCTCAGCCTCACAAAGTGCTGAGATTATAGGCGTAGTGAGCCACTGCGTCCGGCCAAGAAAAATAACTTTTATAGAGAAAAGTTGTATTTTTCCAATTATAAGTTGGGGATTGTGGGAGTCCAGCAAACTTCTCTGGTGGCCCTCACAAATTCCTATAGTCTTTTAAAATTCATACTTTTCTTCTTGCAGCAGCACTGTCGCTGCTGTCGTTTTATCATGTGTGATCTGGGGGACATGACTAATGGTGGAATAGCCTCTGCATATGTGACCTCGGCTTATTTGTCTGTGCCAATCGTAATAAGCACTCATATAGCCCTGTGAAGCAGGTACTAATAGTGTTCCTGTTTTGCAAATGAGGAAACTGAAGCTCAGAGTGATTAATTAGCCCTAGGTCACACAGCCTGGAATTCCAGCTCATGTCCCTCTGACTCTAGAACTGGTGCGCTTTTCTGTTTGTTTGAGACAGAGTCTTGCTCTGTTGCCTAGGCTGGAGTGCAATGGCATGATCTCGGCTCACTGCAGTCTCTATCTCCTGGGTTCAAGCGATTCTGCTGCCTCAGCTTTCTGAGTAGCTAGGACTACAGGCATGTGCCAATATACCTGGCTACTTTTTGTATTTTTAGTGGAGACAAGGTTTCACCATGTTGGCCAGGCTGGTCTCAAACTCCTGACCTCAAGTGATCCTCCTGCCTCAGCCTCCCAAAGTTGTGCTGAGATTACAGCTCTGCGCCACCACGACCAGCCTGAACTGGTGCTCTTAAGCCAATATCTCAGACCGTCTCCCAGTGGAGCTGATGTGTGTATCCCCTCTGAACACTATGTGTTTTGCGTGTACCTGCTGGACCGCTGTGGAGGAAAAGTCTGTTTTTTGCTTCTTGTCTGCCATTTCTGAATTGTTGCAAACACATCCTCATGTGGCATTTCCCAAACTGCAAGATTCTTGGCCAGAATTTGACAGAAGGCCCTCCAGTGTTATCTATACCTGCAGTTTTTAGCACCAGCCACTACGGTGGGCTACATCCATGGATGGGTCCGTGGGGAACAACTCTAACTGCCCATGAACATTTCATCCAAACATTCTGTTTTCCAAATCTGTGAACTGAAAAACTCTTTGGAGGTTATTATTGTATCTGAAGTTCTTTTCAGGAGTTGGCTACGTCGATTCTCTCACATCCCATTTTGACTCAGGCACCAACTTTATTACTACCCCACACACCTTCATGACACAGACGGAGTTAAGTCACACCATAGTTTCACAGACGCAAGTCTGAAATGCTAAAGACAAAGTGTATAACAGTTACATTTTAATTTAGAAAATAGTAGAATGGATCCTGTGGGTAAGGGCAGGGATATATGCACCGTGATGGCACAATCCTTCCATGCTCTCATGGCCTCTGCGGTGGACTGAAATGGCCCTTTGCAAAGTGTTGCTTGAGTTGCTGGCTAAAATTTCTCCCTTCCACACCAGTGCCTTTCAAAAGCTTTGAAATAACTGTTTGATTAAAACAAGGCGGGCTGGGTGCAGTGGCTCACGCCTGTAATCTCAGCACTTTGGGAGGACAGCACCCTGGCCAACATGGTGAAACCCTGTCTCTACTAAAAAAAATACAAAAATTAGCAGCGAGTGGTGGTGGGCGCCTGTAATCCCAGCTCATCAGGAGGCTGAGGCAGGAGAATGGCTTGAATCTGGGAGGTGTAGGTTGCAGTGAGTCGAGATCGTGCCACAGCACTCCAGACAGAGTAAGACTCCGTCTTAAAACAAAACAAAACAAGGCAAATGTCACACCAAAAGTAACAGGAAGACACAGTAAAATGTGTAGCAAAGCTGTAACTTATTCACACATTTGGAAGAGAAACATGGCTTGCAGAAAATCTTCAATGAAACTTCCAATGAAAAATAAAAGCTTTTAGTTAATTTTAGAGCTGGATATGTGATATATTCCAGTTGCCAAAAAACAAAAAACAAACCAAAAAACTCCAGGCTGGGTGCGGTGGCTCTCGCTTGTCATCCTAGCACTTTGGGAGGCCAAAGTGGGCGGATCACCTAAGGCCAGGAATTTGAGACCAGCATGGCCAACATGGTGAAACCCTGTCTCTACTAAAAATACAAAAATTAGCTGGGCGTGGTGGCGGGCAGCTGTCATCCCAGCTACTCGGGAGGCTGAGGCAGGAAAATCACTTGAACTAGGGAGTTGGAGGTTGCAGTGAGCTGAGATCACGGCATTGCACTCCAGCCTGGGCAACAAGAGTGAAACTCCGTTTCAGGAAACAAACAAACAAACAAACAAAAAACTCCTGTATATTGTGAAAAGAGATCCATTACAATAGCTTTGAAATTATTTTGTGCTTTTAAAAAGTTTATTTGATATTTTAGATGTTTTTCAAAATAAAATAGATAAGAAACTATCTTTCAGTGCCCTCATGATTCCCCAAATAGTTATGCCTATTTACATGTCTCTGTGGGTTCTCAAATAGCTCATTTGCCCATCCAGGTATAGAATAGGAGACACTGTTGAGGACCCCATGTTTACATAAGGGTTCAGGCTCAAATTCTCACTCGGGCTCTTAATGACATGAGTTAACCAGCATAACATTAATCTCTGCAGTCTGATTACTGCTAAACATTGCAAAGAATATACAAAGAGATTTAATGTTCTCAATTTAGAAGGGTGTCACTCGGTGCTAAGTCTCTCTAAGATGTTTAGTAACAACATAGGAAATTTGTTGTTATTTAAAGATCAGCTAGGTGAGACTTTCTTCAATAATCCTAAAAATAGCACATTTGTATTTAAAAATGTGTATGTTTAATGAGTACTTTCTTTTCTTTTTTTTTTCAGACAGAGCCTCACTCTGTCACCCAGGCTGGAGTACAGTGGTACGATCTCTGCTCACTGCAACCTTCGCCTCCTGAGTTCAAGAGATTCTAGTGCCTCAGCCTCCCATGTAACTGGGATTACAGGTGCCCAACACCACAACCGGCTACTTTTTGTATTTTTACTAGAGATGAGTTTCACCATGTTGCCCAGGCTGGTCTTGAACTCCTGACCTCAGGTGATCTGCCCACCTCTGCCTCCCAAAGTGCTGGGATTACAGGTGTGAGCCACCGAGCCCAGCCATGAGTACTTTACTTTCAATATCTGATTTTCTTTCTCTCTCTCTCTCTCTTTCTTTTAGATGGACTTTCACCCTGTCACCTAGGCTGGAGTGCAGTGGCGTGATCTTGGCTCACTGCAACCTCCGCCACCCAGGTTTAAGTAATTCTCCTGCCTCAGCCTACTGAGTAGCTGGGATTACAGGTGCACGCCACCAAGCGTGGCTAATTTTTTTTTTTTTTTTTGATACTTTTAGTAGAGGTGAGGTTTCACTATGTTGGCCAGGTTGGTCTTGAACTCCTGACCTCATGATCTGCCCACCTCGAGCTCCCAAAGTGCTAGGATTACAGGCGTGAGCCACTGCTCCTGGCCACAATATCTGATTATCTTTCAAAATTTTATTTTAAAATATATTTAGGGAGTGCAGGTACAGATTTCTTACATGCATATATTGTGTCATGGTGAAGTCTGAGCTGTTAGAGTACTCATCATCTGAATAATGAACATTGTACTCAATAGATAACTTTTCAATTTGATTATTATCTTTTTGGTAGCAAGAACAAGTGGCTGCAAGTACCGGTTAAAAAATATGTTATTATTTGTGTGATACATAATACTCGAAGACATTCAGAAAATACAGATAAATAAATACACTACAAAATATCTCTACAAGGGAATACTATGCAGTCATTAAATGGCCAAGGAAAAGACTGGTGAGGGAAAGATACCATGTTATGGAAAAATGCCCATGATAGCCACTGTCACCACCACAAAAATGGTGACAACTACCATTTATTGAGGGCCTAAGTGTTTTGGACACTGAGCACTTTGCCGATATACATTTATTTTTCCCCCTGAAAACAGCCCCATGCTTAGATACTAAATATTATTCTATAAATGCGGACATATTACCCTCTGTAACTTTCCTAAGCAAGGGTAGAACTTTCTGGCCCCTAGGCTTGAGCTGATATGGGGACTGAACAGCTGAGCTCCATTTGCTCATGCTGTCCATCTATAGGTCTCTATAACTGCTTTGTGGGCAAAATGGACACAGTTTAAGATATGAAGTTTCAACAAGATATTTTGAAAACAATGGATATAAGGGGGCTGTCAATTCAACAAACTTTCCCCAATATTCTATGTCAGAATAGTTCCTTTTGGTGGTCTAGACAGGCCCAAGCATTTGCACTATATATAGACTTTAGCTAGTTCTTAAGAAGCATATGATGGGAACTTCTTAAAATTAATGTTATTTACCTGCTAGGATGTAAATGCTAAAAGGATGTGGTCTACATTATGGACAAGGGCTCTGTAAAATGTGATATTAGAAAATGGAAATTTTACGAGTTCTGGGAACAGAAACAGGTGATGAGAGTGAAATGGGGGAAAATTCTAGTTTTTGCTGCATTGTTATAACTTAATAATCCAAAATACTTTTTAAAATTATTAATAATACAAGTACAACATTCTAGGGTTGATTGTGCTCACTTTGGTTCCATCAAGTTGCCTGTTCCTGAAAAAAAACCCTTCGGCTTAAAGCAATGGCCCTTTACACCAATGTTCTGTGTTCATGGGCCTAAATTTACAGAATTCCAAGCTATAGAGGCATGTAGAATTGTTAAATCTAACTCCCAACCTGAGGTATAAATTCTTCTTTGCCTGGAGACTTCTAGGATGAGTGGTATTAGAGTGTAAAGGATGAGACCTCAACGGACTTTGCTTTTAGATGATCCTCATTGACGAAGGCAGCTACACTGTGGACTTGGGTGTTGTTTAGCCACTTAATTCTTGGTTATGAATAATAGTAGAATCTACCTCCTAGGACTGTTGGAAGGATTAAATAAAGAAATCTCAGTAAAGCCTCTAGAACAGTGCCTGGCACAGTATCCATCACTATCTTCATCTTCATCATCATCGTCAACATCACAGAAAGTAGCCACTGTTGTGATGTGGGGGATCAGAGAACCCTGCTGCTGAGGGTGCGGCAAGGCCCCAGGGCTACATTTGATCATAAACCACACAACTCATCTTGAACTTCAAAAAGTATTGAAGGAAATTAATAGTGCTACTCCAGTGGACACAGGAATGGTGAGACAGTGAAACAACCTTATTTCTGATATGGAGAGAGGCTGAGTGATCTGGATAGAAGATCAAACCAGCCACAATATTCCCTTAAACCAAAGCCTAACCCAGGGCAAGGCCCTAACTCTCTTCAATTCTATGCAAAAGAAAAGTTGGAAGCTAGCAGAGGTTGGTTTATCACCATGACATAAACGTGCAAAGTAAAGCAGCAAGTGCTGATGTAGAAACTGCGGCAAGTTATCCAGAAAATCTAAGATAATTGATGAGAGTGGCTACACTAAACAACAAACTTTCAGTGTAGATGAAATAGCCTTCTATTAGAAGAAGATGCCATCCAGGACTTTCATAGCTAGAGAGGAGAAACCAATGCTGGGCTTCAAAGCTTCAAAGGATGCATTCTCTCATTAGAGGCTAATGCAGATGGTGACGCTAAACTGAAGTCAATGCTCATTGACCATTCTGAAAATCCTAGAGCCCTTAAGGATGATGCAAAATCTACTCTGCCTGTGCTCTATAAATGGAACAACAAAACCTGGGTGAGCCAGCTGCAGTGGCACAAGCCTGAAATCCCAGCTACTCAGGAGGCTAAATGAGGAGGATCTCTTGAGCCCAGGAGTTTGAGACTAGACTGGTTAGTGTAGCAAGACTTGTATTTAAAAAAACCGTGGACAACAGCACATCTTTTTACAGTATGGTTTCCTGAATATTTAAAACCCATTGCTGAGATCTACTACCCCCCAAAAAAAGATTCCTTTCAAAATATTACTGCTTATTGACAATGCATCCAGTCACCCAAGGTCTCTGATGGAAATGTACACAAAGTTTAATGTTTTCATGCCTACCAACACAGTATCCACTCTGCAGCCCATGGATCAAGAAATCATTTCAAGTTTCAAGTCTTCTTATTTAAGAAATACATTTCACAAGGCTATAGCTACCCAAAGATGATGATTCCTCTGATGGATAAGGGCAAAGTTAATTGTAAGCCTTCTGGAAAGCATTCACCATTCTTGATAGCACTAAGAACACTTGTGATTCCTGGGAGGGGGTGAAAATGTCAACATTAAGAAGAATTTGGAAGAAGTTGATTCCAGCCCTCATGCGTGACTTTGAGGGGTTCAAGACTTCAGCAGAGGAAGTCACTGCAGGTGTGGTGGAAATAGCAAGAGACCTGGTATTAGAAGTGGAACCTGATGATGTGCCTGAATTGCTGCCATCTCATAAGAAAATACTAACAGATGAGTAACTGCTTCTCATGGATGAGCAAACAAAGTGAATTCTTAAGATGGAATCTATTCCTTGTGAAGATGCTGTGAACATTGTTGAAATGACCACAGGAATTTCTTACAGACTATCACATCAACTTAGTTGATAAAGCAGTGGCAAATTTTGAGAGGACTGACCCTAATTTTAAAAGAAGTTCTACTGTGGGTAAAATGCTGTCAAACAGCACTGCATGCTATACAGAAACTTTTCATGAAAGAAGGGGTCAATGCATGTGGCAAACTTCATTGTTGTCTCATTTTAAGAAGTTGCCACAGCCACCCCAACCTTCAGCAGCCACTACCTTGATCAGTAAGCAGCCATCAACATTGAGCCAAGGTCACACACCAGCAAAAAGATTATGAGTTGCTGAAGGCTCAGATAGTCGTTAATATTTCTTAGCAATGAAGTATTTTTAAGTTATGTACATTTTTTAGACATGAAACTATTGCATACTTAATAGAATATAGTATTGTATAAATGCAGTTTTTATATGCATTGGGAAACCAAAAAAGTTTGTGTGAATTGTTTTATTTCAATCTTCACTTTATTGTGGTGATCTGGAATCAAACCCGTAATATCTCCCAGGTATGCCGGCAAAAGCTTCTAGCCTGTTATCTTTTTACTACGGCAGGGAAAGCAGATATGTGTAGTCACTCTCTCATTCTTCACCTGTAACAGACATCACTGATTGATCACAGTATTCTTTCTTACCACCTGAACTCATGCTCAGAATCATTCTTATCACAATTCTTCAGGCAGCCACCACCGATTGAATATAGGTGGCACAGGAGATAAAACAAACCTATTGGTCATTCCTGGACAAGACTATCTAACCTTCATCAATTATTTCATCATCTAGTTAACTTGGCATATTAAAGCTGGAGAGAGATTTTTTTCCCCTAGAAACCTTAGGCCATGTTCTATTTCCAGTGGTGTATGTGGTCGACATTGATTGTGTCCTCCTCCAGGGCAGAATCTCGGTCATTTTCATATCCCATAACCAAAAATGGAACCTAACACAGATAGACACTAAACTATGTTTTGATGGATGAATGGGTGGATGGATTTAGCAGTTGAATAGGCCCTTAGAAACAGGTCCAGGGTGGAAAAGAGCTTCTACTGTTGATAGTTTTATAGACTTTCACTCCAGATGATGGCTTGACGCCTTTGTGTCTCCTAGGATTGGGTTGTCAATCTAGAAAGCACTGTCCATCTTCCAAACATCATTTATCTCAATTTATCAGAGGATATTATTAGTCATGGTGCTGCTGAGGTAGCAAATTAGTTAGGGCTTTTAGTTCTGGGCCTGTGATGGGGATTTGGGAAATGTATTCTGCCAGGGGAGGGCGGGTACTTGGTCTATTACTCTGGCCTAATGACAGCTGCTAGCACTCTGTTGAATGATCAATAACTGGCTGCCAGTCCACCTACTCCTCACTGGCTATTTTAAAGACTGCCACAGAGATCTACCATGGACTCATGAGAAAATATTTGAAAACAATGAAGCCCCTCGTTCCTCCTCTACCAGGGTCTGGCTTTGACCTTAGTCATAGACCTTGAGATGTAGGCAAACCAGAAGTCCCTTTGAGGGGTAGAGTTGGAAGCCGTTTATGACAGGGCAGAAGATCAGTCATTCCCATGCACTTAACCATTGATTGGGGAGCTGTTCCACTGGCGCCTAGGCTTTGGCATTGTTGGTGACAATTTGAGGTTCCAGCTATTTCTGCCTTTGCTGGATTGCTTTTCATTTTAGTTGCCTGTTTTCAGAATAAAGATAAAGGAAAATTTCCAGGGGTCCAGCCAGTCACCAAAGGATCCTAGTTTAGAAGAAGAGTTGCTTTTATAAGGACAGAGTAAAATAAATAAAAGGAGCATTCCTTTCTTCCTATATACTTGTTTTATATACAGAAGCCCTGATAAGAACTTACAGGCCCAGGAAAGTTTTTACCCAAAAATGTGTGTGGGCTTGGAGTTTATTTACCCTGCAATACGTGAGAGAATTGATACCACATGGATATTTCCTTTTTTTATATTCTTTTGAAGAACAGATGATACAATTTCTTTAACGGTAATGATGGCTAATAAAAAATATTCAGTGTAGGCTGGGCACGGTGGCTCACGCCTATAATCCCAGCACTTTGGGAGGCTGAGGTGGGTGATCACCTGAGGCCAGGAGTTTGAAACCAGCCTAGCCAATATGGCAAAACCCCATCTATACTAAAAATACAAAAATTAGCCAGGCATGGTTGCAGGCACCTGTAATCTCAGCTACTCGGGAGGGTGTGAGGCAGGAGAAGGGAGGCAGAGGTTGCGGTGAGTCGAGATCGTGCCACTGCATTCCAGCCTGGGTGACAGAGCGAGACTCCGTCTCCAAAAACAAAACAAAACAAAACAAAACAAAACAAAACAAAACAAAAACAACAACCAAAAAAACTCCTCAGTATAGACTAGTTAACTTTTCCTTAGAAAGTGAAACTATACTTCAAATTATAAAATATGTAGAGAATAAGTTCATGTTTCTAACCCCAGCTTAGAAATAAAACACTATAAAAACAGTTGAACCTCCCCAGTGATATTCTTTTCCCTAACCTTGTCCTGGAAGGAGCCACCATACTGCCTGGTGCTCATCAGTCTTACCCTTGTCTTTATACTATATGTATGTATCCATAGACAATAATAGCATTTTGCACATTTTAAAATTGTATATAAATGGCATCAGACAAAATATGTCCTTCTAGGAATGGACTAATTGAGCTCATCAGGATATGTGAAATATTTTTTCCCCATTGGCACATGTAGGAAAAATTTAAGCTAACTTTTGGCATCAAGCGATGGATTTTTCCAGGAGATTTGAAAGTCAAAAGGAGTGGGTGCTGTGGGTGGGGGAGTACGCTTCTGCAATCCCAGACCAGGTTAGACCTCCCTGTTACGGACTCTTACGGACCCTGTTCTTCTCTGTAATGTGTAATCACAGTGCTTTTGATTATTTTTATTTAATGATAAAATCATAAATAATTATGTCATGTCTGTCTTTCCTTCTAGAAGGTAAGCTCCCTGAGGGTAGGGAGCATGTTAGGTCTTGCTCACTGCTGTATCCCTTGTACTTAGCTCATGCTTGGCATATGGCAGGCAGATACATGCAAGATGCTTTATTGCCCACAGTATACAACTCAGATTCCTCAGAATTGCATGCAAGATCTTTTGTGATCTGGTTCCCATTTCCATCTCAGGATCTAGTTCCTGCTCCTCCTGTCACCTGACCCTTGCCCCTCTGCCTCCTAAAACACCTGTGGTTCCTGAGCTTTCTTGGGCCTCTTGCTTTTGTACATGCTGTCCCCTCAATCTGGATCCACCCACCTTTGTTTGCCCATCGAGCTGCCTCTCATCCCTCAAGGCTCATCTGAGATGGCATCTCCTGTGAATGGCACCTCCTTTGGTAATGACTATAGGCAGAGCACCATGCTCATCCTCTGCGTTCCCATGTCACCATCAAATCCCTCTAGGACTTGATTAATTAATTTGTTGAAAAATATTTAGTGTTCTCTTATGCAAGTCAGGTCTTTGTTCTAGAGATAAAGAGATGAACAAGACATGGTCCCAGTTTACAAATAAGTCAATAGGATCTAGGAAGGAAATACATGGGGTGGTGTGACAGGGTCATTGGGTAGTCTTCTTGGTAGGGGGGTAGTTGAGGAAGACCTGTCTGAGGGGCTGACATTTGAGCTGACATCTAAAAGAATGTGAGACTGGGCATGTTGGCTCACGCCTGTAATCCAG
>NW_012107175.1:695306-721149 GCF_000951045.1 Mandrillus leucophaeus
GATCTCCTGACCTCGTGATCCGCCCGCTGTGGCCTCCCAAAGTGCTGGGATTACAGGCATGAGCCACTGCGCCCAGCCGGATCCATCCTTCATTATGCATTGGGCCCTGCAAATTATGTAGCTGGTCCTATACCCACCCTGTGTCTAGTGTCAACACATCAGGTGTGGTGAGCATCCTGATATTTTGATGACCCTGTGTCAAATGCTGTATGCACTGAAGTCCAAAACACAAACTCCTTTCTTCAAGATCTACATGCTCAAGTCTAAAAATACAGAAGCCTTTTTTCTGATGATAAAAGTAATACAAGCACTGGAGGTAGTAGTCGAGGGGACTATAGTTTTATATAAAGTGGAGGAAGATTTTACAAGGAGAAAGTTAATTATGTTGAGTATATAAAGCCCTGTGTTCGCATGTTCTCACTCATAGGTGGGAACTGAACAATGAGACCACCTGGACTCGGGAAGGGGAACATCACACACCGGGGCCTAACATGGGGAGGGGGGAGGGGGGAGGGATTGCATTGGGAGTTATACCTGATGTAAATGATGAGTTGATGGGTGCAGCACACCGACATGGCACAAGTATACATATGTAACAAACCTGCACGTTATGCACATGTACCCTACAACTTAAAGTATAAAAAAAAAAAAAAAAGAAGCCGTACATCCTGTGGTTGGTTCAACAATGTGTAGCTAATTACTAACCAGTGTTACTTTTGTAAGCCAAAGAGAATTCTTGACAAACAGCTTTTGTAATATCCCCTCTCCTGATTCATTCTTTTTTCTTTGAAAACCAGAGCCTCCCCCTTGGTCCCCAGAACACTCTCCAAGGCAACCTGGGAAGTGTGTCCTGGGCACAGTCCTCAACCATGGCCCAAATAAACTGTCAGTTTTAAAAAAAAAAATTAAAAAAAAATAAAGCCCGGTGTTTTCTATATAAACTTTTATATCCTGCTTATAAATTTCCTTATCCTTAGAATGATTTTTAGACTCACTCTGAGATGGATACCTGAAGAGAAAACCCAAGAATCTGTATCACCCAGGGAAATCTTGGTTATACTTGTAGTTTACTTTCGTTCATTAAATGCTTGATAAGCATCTTTGACTTCTTACTTAAATAGTAATTAATTTGTGTGGTGAAATATTCGTATTCCTCCTGGCAAACACCCACCTCGTTTGGAGAAGATGAGTTAGTTTATATCTTGCACATTCCTTCTGCCTTCTCCAAATTTAGCCTGTCCACCCTCAGCCTCCTTCCCTTTGCTAAAGCTGAAGCTAGCCCCGGTGGGGTTTACCATTTGATCTCGCCTGCTGGTGATCCCCAGACCCTCTCTTGCCATGAAACGACTCATATTGTGGAGGCTGCAGTGTTGTGGCTGGTCAGGTAACTTCTGTTACTTAGCAACTTTCTCCAGCTTTGTTAAGTTGGGCTGTTCAATCTCCTTAATGAATAAGAGCATCAAGCCAGGTAATTGATGCCTGGACGTTTAGCTCATGAATAATTGACTGTCTGGGTAATCCTAGAAACATTTCCTCGATCAGATTGTACAATGGAACAGTCATGTCATAGCCAGTGTCGACTTTTTTTTTTTTTTTTTTTTGTCCTAATCAGTTTTATGATGTCAGAAATCTGCTTTCTTGACCCACAGGCTCAGGTGAACAAAGGAAGCAGTGATCCTCCCGAAGCCAGGACATGCTTCCTCTTTCCTCCACAAGAGCTCAGCATTTCCCCTTTAGTTTGGGCTTAGAAAAGTTTCAGCTCTTCTTGTTTATCTTTTCAGGTATCTTTTCCCACATACATCGGGAAGGCAATGTGGTCTAAGCGGGGGGAGGGCACTGGGAATTGTGTTTCCAGGGCAATGCCAATCACTTACTCTGCAGCCCCAGGCCAAACTTCGCTTGTCTGACTCACTTATTCATTTATTCATTCATTCAGTACGCATATTGAGCATCTCCTGTGTGCCAGGCACTGGAGATTTCATGACAAACAAGGTTAGCCTTGTCTGCTCTCATGGAGCTTATATTCTAGTGACAGCTCACAGGTGATTTTGTACAAAAGTAAACCAGTAAAGAAACAAGTTATTTTCAGGTAGTAGTAAGTGCTAGATTGAAAAGTAAGAATGAAGTAATGGGATAGAAAGTGACTGACCCGGGGATGGGGTAGATGGTAGTTAATTTTGATCAGCCGTCAGGGAAGGTCAGGGAAGTCCTCTCTGATGAGGTGACATTTGCTAAGAACTGAATGACTAGGAGGAGCCAGCCAGGTGAAAAAGTGGAAGAAAGAAGATTCTAAATAGTGGACCATGAAGGCAAAGGTTCTGAGATGGGAATGAGGTTAGTATGGTTGAGGAACAGAAGAAGGCCACAGAACGATGGGACCATGCTATGTGGCAAGATTGATGTCCACATTGGCCACTCACTTTTGATACCTTCTAAGACCACAAAAAATCTATGTGACCTCCCCTCTTAGTCATGGGGGTCTGAAAAGGGGATATGGATGGAGCTAAACTTCTCAAAATATATGCCGCTCCGATGGTACAGACAGTGACTCTCTTCATATATAAAAATTTGATATTGTCAAAACTCAGCTCAGGTTAATTGATTTATTCAGCATATGTTTATTGAGCTCTAGGCAGTTTTTGTGGCAGTAAGCATACAGAAGTGTCTAAAGTCAAGTCCCTGCTTTCATCAAGTTTATATTCTATTAGGAAAATAGACAGTAGACTACTAAATAAAATATAGCTATAAGGTATATAAGATGATGAGTGCTTCAGAGAAAAATAAAACAGGAGAGGAAATGCAGGAAGGTTTCACTGAAGGAAGTGTGACAGTGAGCCATGCGTCTATTGGGGGAAAACAAACCTCCCTGCCACCTGCCTGCCTCTATTCTGAGTTCTGTTTCTTTTATGACACTTTTCTCTCTCTCTCTCTCTCTCTCTCTCTCTCTCTCTCTCTCTTTTGAGATGGAGTCTCGTCTTGTTGCCCAGGCTGGAGTGCAGTGGCATGATCTTGGCTCACTGCATCTTCTGCCTCCGGGTTCAAGAGATTCTTGTGTCTCAGCCTCCCGGGTAGCTGGGATTACAGGTGTGTGCCACCACTTCCAGCTAATTTTTGTTTTTTAGTAGAGACAGGGTTTCACCATATTGACCAGGCTGGTCTCAAACTCCTGGCTTCAAGTGATCCACCTGCCTCAGCCTCCCAACGTGCTGGAAATACAGGCACCTGGCCCTTTTTAAAGAGACTTTTAATCAAAATACACTATCCTGCCTAAAACCTTGCACTGCACTTAGAACAAAACATAAATTGCTTACCATGGTTTTTAAAGTCTTATTTCATCTCTTCAGTTCTCCAAACTCATCTCCCTTTCCTCTCCTCCTTGTTCTCTTGGCTCCAGCACAGCGGCCGTCTTCCTGATCCTTGAGCATGCAAACCCATTTCCATTTTGAGGTGCAGCCCTAACTGTTCTGTCTGCCTAGAAGACTCTTCTTAAAGGTTGTCATATGGCTGGTTCCTTCTTCCTATTCAGGTCTTCTCAACTCAAAGGTTTGCCTGACTCACGCAAGCCTTTTGGCCACTCTCCACCACATAGCCACCCCCCACTCATAGCAGTTATCAAAATCTCTCTGATCACGAAGAGTTACCACTTATTCACAAACGATGCAGTCATTTCCTTTGGCAATGAAACTGGCCGGTTATGTATAATGTGCTCTTTGGAGAAAAAGGAGGTTATAAACGTGAAATGAAATGTAACAGAGTACCTATCTACCATATTGTGAAGTTTACAGCCCCTTAGAATATGACATCCATTTCCAGAGCCTTCTACTTACCACCAGACTTGATTCTGAATTTTAAAAGACTCAGTTGCAAGTGCATGCAAAAGTTTCTACACTGCTCAGGAAGATGCAAGAGCAGAAAAAATGGATAAATTACCCTTCTTACAGAAAGAAAACAAAGTCTGAAAAAAAATCATATAGAAGAGCTTCTAGGTTCTCCATATTTGTAATTTACTAGAACTTAGATGCTAAGCCCCATGATTGGGTCACTCCTTCATTGTCTTGTTTGTTAGTTTGAAAAAAGTTGTTTGAGAAATATAATAAATTCTAAATAAATATACATTGGAAGAAACAGAATGGGGTGGTATTTGCTGTAAGTATTTTGTTTTGTTTGTAAAGTGATGAATAGTAAGGTGACAGCGAGTCTGCAAAACCCCTCTGGGCTAATGTGTTAAAATATGTCAAGGTCAAATCATGTCAAAAGCTGACATAATCTTTTACTCCAGTTCACCCCAAATGGCTTAAACTAGACAGAAGACATGGGTCTTGGAATGTGAGGTGTCCACCACCAGTGCCACCATCACCAACAATCCACCTTCTTCAGCTCCCACACAGGAATTCACTAGGTCAAAATATCTTGATTCCCCAGGCTGGCAACTTTCAGTAGTGCTGTGTTTAAGGCTACGGGACAAGCAAAAAACAAAGCCAAAAAACAAAAAACAAAACCCCACAGATGATACTGAAATAAAGAAGTAACTGTGTAAGTTTCTCTTAAACCTACTTTTTGGTGATACATTACCAGAGGATGGGAAATGAAAGAGCTTTAAAATAAGAGAACTGTTTAGTTTCTCCTTCATAAGGAATGCCTACCACCTCAGGTCCCCCAAGGAGGAAAAAGGAGTGTGTTTGTGTGAAGAAGGCTTTATCTGCCCTACATCCAACTGAGAAGGCCGCTCAGTTTGGCCTGCTGGAAGGAACTCAATGAAGCAAGAGGGCCAAGATGGCTGCTCTTTGTCCCCAAGCCTCTCCACTCCTAGCCCACGAGGTGAACACACTCTCCCTCCATTTCCAAAGGTTCAACCATGAATGAGTCATCACTGTTATTTCCAATTGGGTGCATTTTTTTTCCTTTTCAAATTCAAGAGACCCATCAATTATTTAGGACTCCATGATGATCTCAGGCACTGACACCTCCCTCGGTCTGTATGGCTTTTCTGAAGGGAAACCATCTGGCCTTCCTTAACTTGTTCATCCCTGGGCTTCTCTCCCTGCTCGTTAAGGTGTGGCAGCCACAGAGAGAGCCAAAACCATCAATATTTCACAGCCGTAATTAAAGTAAGCTGAGAGCTGTCGGCCTCTTGCAACTGACTCCCTTTTCCAAAACAAGCACGTGGCATGTTGAGCAGGGGGCACAGAGGGAGAAATGGGTTGTTTGGCTAAAGTTGGGGTGGAGCAGTGAGAGAGCCCAGCATTTCATTGAACAGGACCTCCTGGAGTTATAAACCTGCCAGACTGGAGTGGCAAATTCCTTGGCCCTGCAGGGCTGGCAGAGAAGGGGGTCTGGCCTCTCAGGCTCTCTTTTGACAACTCCTGAAAGGGACTAGAAGCTGGGCAGTGGGGAACCACAGCCCACCTGCATCTACCAGTGTAGTGGGAATTAATCCTGGGACCTCGGCAAAGGCTCCCCAAATCAACGGGTGGGGTTATGTGGGTGAATTATGGTGCCCATCTCTTTGCAACTCTCTGCCCCATCTCACATGGCCCCCAAGTACCAAGACCCACACCACCATCCAGCCAGGCAGGCAGGGGAGCCGGGAGGCCTGTGATTTATACATCTATTAATTACCTCCAGCATGGAAGAACTGCCTATAAATACAGTGGCACTTTAGATAAAACTTTCATGCAGCTATTTAGATCCTTTAAAATATAAATGATTTCCTCTAAATTTTTTATCATAAATCAGGGCATGGAGCTAGGCGACAAGATGTCGATTTCCCCCCTGATGGGAGCAAAGCCTTCACTTGTCTTCTCTTTCTTTTTCTTTTCTACCTTTCTTTTTCTTCTTCTTCTTTTATTTTTCATTTTTAGTTTTTGTTTTATTTTACTGGCTAAAGGCTCTGCTTCTCTTTGCTGGGTCCAGGGCTTAAGGGGGAAGTCAACAAGTGGCAAGAAGTTTTGCTTCTTTTTCCTGGAGACTGCATACTATGTGGCAAAAGCCTGTGGTCTCTGATCAGCAGACCTGAGTTCAGATTCTATCCCTATCACTTATTCAGTGTGATATCTTGGAGCTCACTTAACTTCTCTGAGTCTTAGCTCTTCCCTCTGTAGAAAAAGGGAATAACAGTACCTACCTTATAGGTAGGATTCTGCGAAAATTAACTGAGAGAATGTACAGAACCAATACCTGAATAAGAGCTCATGAAGCAATGAGGTGTGTACTGGTAGACAAGTTACTTCACCTCTCTGAGCTTCAGTTTCCTTACCTACAAAGAAGGGCTGAGGGGGTAATGTTCACTTCTGGGGAGTTACTGCGAGGGTTGAATAAGTCAGCAGCAGACTCTGCACTTCTTGCAGCAAGAATCATGTGGAACCCATTCATCACTGTATGCCCAGACCTAGCATAAGCTGGAGACAGAGGAGGTCAGTGAGTATTTGATGAATACGTGAGGCAACAGAGCTCTACTTGTAGAGGACCTTACAGAACCATCAGAACTTGATTTCCATTTATGATGACGGGTTTGGCTTCCATCCTCTTTCCCAGATCCACACTTAGAATGTTGACTTATCTCCACCAGAGGGGACAATGGAGCCTGTCTCCCTAACCCTCTTGTAGTGATGAGGAAACTGAGGCTCAGATCCCATGAGGGCCAGGAAACTAGGGTCACCTGGCAGGTTAGCCATGTACCCATATTAGAATCCACACCTCCAGTGCTCTGTCCACCACCTCTTAACATTCAAGCTGGCTGGGTAAGAGAAATGACCTAATTCTTTGGCCATGGAAGAGATGAAAACCCATTAGGTCACATGGGGAATTAACCTTACGGCTTTGAACTTTAAGATGTCTATGACCTGCAGAAGAGGAGAGCAAAACCAGTCCTCATCTTCCAGGATGGACTCATTGAGTCCAGATAGCACAGAGCTAGCCATGCTGCTGATGACACAGATATTCTCAAGTCTGGAGCTCAAAGATGAACACACAGCGGGGCCTATGGGTGGAGGGGGCAGAATAAAACAGCCAAGCACTGAATGTAGGAAATGATTAGAAATAGCCTCCTCAGCAATGGCACCTCAGATCTTAATATTGATCTTGATTCTCCATGAAGCAGTAGAATAAATCCAGAAAAGCTGGAAACCTTTCTCTTCTACTCTGGACCTTGACAGCCCAATTCCTGCACAGCCATCAGAAAGCTCCCAGTTCACCCAGTACACTCCAGCCATTTGAGCCTTCTTGCTCTTCCTTGAACTTCCTGAGCTGGCTCCCACCTCAGGGCTTTTGCATGTGCTGTTCCTTATGTCTTCCATTTTATCCTTCAGGCCTTGGCTCAAAGGTCACTCCTTCCTTTTCTACCCATACGCTCTCAATTCCAGTGCTCTGGTTTATCTTCTCTGTAGCAATTATCACTATCCAAGGCTATCTTCTTTTATTCCTTACCTTCTGCAGAAGCCTCAGCTCCATGGGCTGAGGTGAGTGGGAGGTGGGAGTGAAGTGAGTGGGAGTGAGGGGTTGTCTGTCTTGTTTAAAGCTAAATTTCTATCTCCTATAATGGTGGCTGCCTTATAGTTGCCCAATAAATATATGTTCAGTAAAAGAACGAAAGTAGGAAGGTGTATCAGAGATCCTTCAGCTGGGTCCACTCATTTTTTCAGATGGGGAAACTGAGGAGGCAAGAACCTGTTTGGAGTCCTACTGCCTGAGTCCCAGGGCTCTGTCCATGGCGGGCATCTGGGGGGGAAGGCGAGGGCTCCAGGCACGTGCCGAGCCCTCGTGGACGCTCGGCCTCTGGCCCCTGAATCCCTCTGGGCGTCTCGGATCCTCTGAGCCCCTTTGCAGACAATGCAAGGCAGCGGCAGACAGACGAGTCCGGCAGCAGCTGCGCAGGCGGCGAGTACATGTGAGAAGTTTGCGAAAGGAGACCAGAGAAAGGGAGAGGAAGGCAAGTCAGGCGGCTGTGAACACCTGGCCAGGCAGCCCCACCAGCTGCCTCGCCTCCCGATGGCATCTTGAGCTCGGCCCTCCTATCGGGGCCATCTCCCATTCCACCCTCCCTGCCCCTTTTCGAACTCTCCAATGTGGGGCTTGGGAATGAAGGTGGGTGCGGGTAGCTGCTGGCTTCTCCAAGTGCAACCTGTGCCCGGAAGCATGCCTGGAGCCTGGCCAGCCTCCGGAAGCAAGAAAAGAAGTAAAACCTGCTCACCCTACTCCCTCAGTCCCTGGGCTTGGGAGATGGGATAACTAGTGCCAGTCCGGGATGTCAGTTAGGACTAACAAACCTGAGCTCCAGAGTCCGATAAACCAAGGCTCCCATCCCCATGCAACTACTGCCTAATTGTGTAGCCTTGGTCAACTTACTCAGTCTTTCTATGCCTCCTTTTTCTCATCTGTAAAATGGGGATAATGGTATCAACCTCACAGGCTTGATTTTGGAGACTCAGTGTACAACACTTCTAAAGCATCTAGCTCAGAGTTTTGTACATAGGAGCCACTCCATAAATGGACCTTCTTGTCACCATCATCATCGGCACCCCCCTGGCCAGAGTTCATTAATTCAACATGAATTACATCAAGCTCTTAATGTTGCCTGGCCTGTAGACATAGGCACTGGAAACACAGACAGTTCTTCAAGGATCAGAGACCATAAAACATCACGTTCTTACTAAGAGATAATAAGGGAAGATGCAAAAGACATCGGAAGCTCAAAGAAGGAAAAGTCTCTTTGAGTCTTCATGAAACTTACATAATAAGGGCAGAATTTTAAAATAATAATAATAATGATAATAATAATGCAGGTGATGAGGGTCTAGACTAAGTTTTTCAAGTTGAGAGTCCCAAATCCTCTGCATCCAAAATCACGGATGTCTATTAACAAGCACATTAGTTTTTGAGGTCAACATCTCTGGGTGTGGGCCTGTGGTGTTGTATTTTAAGAGGCTGCAGATGGTTCCTACTTATACTAAAATTGAGAATCACTGGCCCACAGGAAAATGCATCTGCCCCCAGGCCCCTACCTGCTTTGTATCTCTACAAGGCTAGTCCTTCTGGAGGATATAGTGCTTTGTGCCCTGACTTAGCCTTACATGTGGCAAATCTATGTCTCTACTAGACTCTGAGCTCCTGAAGCAGTGTCTTCTATATCTGCAAGGCCTTCCACAAGACTCTGCTGTTAGTAGGTAGTCAGAAATGCTTATTGAATGGGGAAAATTCTCCCTTCGATGCTACTTGCATAAATACCCACATAGTCCTTACATGGACCTTCACACACTTCGTTTGGTCCATAAATGATATGAGTGTGTGTGTGTGTGTGTGTGTGTGTGTGATTGTAATTTAATGCCATGGTGGTGGTAGAGGGTGGGTAAGTGCTCTCTAGTTTACCACAGTTTCAATCTTTCCTTTTATCCACCCAGATAAAGTTACTCATTTATTTTACTAGTTTTGCACCTTATAGAATTTAAGTTTACAAATTCTGGAAAGTGTAGAGGCTGTTACGAATTGTTGTCTAAGGCTGTCCGTCCAATTGCTTTCTCTATGGTCTTGTCCCTCTTTTCTTCTCCAGTCTCCAGTCTGTTATCTCCAAGGCCTTCTCAAAAAGACTGGTCCTTAAGCATCGGTGTGGTCTCACCGCTGGCTGCCTAGAACAGCCAGTAGACCTTCTTAGAGGGGAAGATGGGAAAAACCCTAAAACACACAGGACCAGACACAGGTGTGTTTCTTGATTTGTGATCCTAATGCCTGGGGATGCTGGACTAGGGGCTGGTAAGGTGAAGGTCAACTTTGGAGGCGTGCGAGGACCAGTTGGTTTTGCTCTGTTTCTGACTCATGCCTGACCTCTATGCTGGCCAGTATCTCCCAGACCCCTGAAAGGACAGAGCAGAGAAAGAGAATGGATATGAATCCTTTCTCTCCCAGTTTCTAGGGGTTCAGCTTCACAGACAACTAGGGTATTATGGAGTGAGTATGGGTCTCAGGGCATCATGGGGCCAGGCAAGATACAGACCATGTATCTCTCTGTTTCATTCCCCCTTTCCCTTTGGGCTTCCAGCTCTGGGAAGAAAACAAAGACTGAGTGGTCTTAAATCCTAGTGAGTGATAAAATAATGCTGCATTCAGCGCTGGGGAGTTGAGTGTCCCTGGAGATTAAGTTCCTGACATGCTGAAAATATGTTTCATTCAAATTAACCAGAATAATAGTCTTTTGTTAAAGCTAGAAGTCTTTGTTAAAGCTTAGCAATCATCTTATCCAGCCCACTCCTTGTAGGTAAACTGAGGTGCAGTCAGGGTCACCCATAATATGTCAGAATGCAGCCCCAAATCCAGCCCTCCTGCAGCCCATGGTTCTGATGTGTATTTTGCACTTCCAGAATCCCGCCACCCTTGTGCTCTGTGTCTTGTTCATGAATCTACCTCCCTTCTACTGCTTGGCAAGTTTAGAGTTAACTTTCTGAAGTGAATATTAGACCGGTGACTCCTTGAGTGCCAGGATGGAATCTGATTCACATCTGTGTCCCAGCCTTTGGCATGGGGTCTGGCACAATCCAGGTGTTGGGTGAATGGAGAGCAAGGATCCACAGTATGCACCTGCAGGCAAACCGGGCACCAGGGGGATGACTCGGGCCACCCCCACTCTCACATCTTTCTCTTTAAGTTGAGGAAGAAGAGAGGAACATGAATATTCATATGGAATATGAATATCATTCAATGATATCAATGTGCCAGGCACTGTGCCATGTGCTTATCCCAGTGCATTCCTCACAACAATCAATGGGAAAGAAATGCTCATCCCCATTTTACAGATGGGGACACCGCACTACAGAGAAGTTGAGAATATGTCGTGGTCTCAGCCAGAAAGAGGCAGAGACGCATTTTGAATCTGAGGTCAGGGCCTGAGCCCTATGGCACCAGGTTGTGAGGAAGTTGACTGAGCACCGATTTCGTGGCTCAATGCTTTTCTTTTTACCCTAACTCTGAACATTTTCACCAGAACCCAAGGAGGCGGACGATAGTGCAATTCCCATTTAAGAGTCGCCGAAACCGAGGCTCAGAGGGCTTTAGCGAAAGGGCTGCGCTTGGCTCTAGGCACCTGGGCTGAGTCTTTTTCCCACCATCGCAGAGCGGGAACCAGCGGAGGGGGCTGGCTCGTATGGGGAGAAAAGCGATTGGAGGGCGCCGAGGGGAAGAGGGAGCCCGGATCTGTCAGGGCCTCCTCTTGGGCTAAGGGGTGGTACCCTCCATCACCCCACCCCACCTCTTTCAGATTCTGGGAAAGCCGGCACGCACATACCCTGCATAATAGCAGGCACGGTGAGGTCTCTAAGCCCCGAAGATCGCTCTCCCAGCGGACGCAGTGGCCTTGGCAAGGGGTTACAGCTGCACGCGGAGGGGTTCTCTCCGAAACGGAGTGCAGCGTAGCCGCGGTCCAGGATTCCCCATCCATTATTCACGATGTTTACTAGTGCGGGGGAAAGGAGAGGAAAGAAGAGGGAAGTAGAGAGAAAAAGACGCTAGGGGAGGTGGAGGCGGGCAGTACTAACTTCGAGAGCCCTCAAGTTCCGAAACTTCGGGAAGGAAGACCGAGAGGCTAAGGCGCCTTGCACGCAGTAGGCCGTCAGTAAATATTTGTAAGATGGATAGATAACTGGGTGAGTGAGTGAATGGGCTAATCATTAACCCCTCTGACCCTTGATTTCCTCGTCTGTAAAACGGGATAACATCACCTACTCCATACAGTGGGTATGAGAATCCCATGGGCAAACTCTAAATTGTCTAGCGCATATTAGGAACTCTCAAACGGTAACTGTTGTCACGAGGAATGGGCTTGCAAGTTCTGGCTGCCCAGCAAAAGTGCACTGAAGGACTCCCAGGCCTGGAGGGCCATCCTAAACTGTCACTATTCAAAAAATACTCCATAAGGGCTGGAAAAAGAGAGAGTGGGCCAAGTTGCCTCCCTCAAATGAAAGCAAGAAAGGCAAGCGTGGGGAGGAAGCCACTCCTGGACAGAGAAGGCCCCTACCTTACTGCCCCTACCTCTACCTCAGAGCGCGGTTGGGGGAGTAGGGGCAGGGGTCACCTGGGGCTCGTTCTGGCAGCCTCTCACCCTCCCCCGGGCCCGTCTGGGCGCTTGGAGGCGCCTCCTCGCTGCGCCACGGGACCGGACTCTGGTGGACCGCTTGGGCGTGAGGCCAGGAGCGCCCTGGAAATGGGCAGTTTGGCGGCAGCCGGGCCGACGGAGTGTGTGTGTGTGTGTGTGTGTGTGTATGTGTGTGTGTGTGGTGGGGAGGGGAAGTTGGAGTAGGGTCAACTTCCTGCCCCAGCTCAGCCCAGGGCTGTCCTTTTATCCTGGCAGCTCGAGCTGGGACAGGACCGAGAGGATTGGGACTTTTGGGGTGGCATGGGGGGAGGGAAGTCCACGAAGAAGAAAGAATCCGAAAGGTCGGGCGGGTTGGAGCCACGCGGGGCGGGGCGGACTGGGAGAGGCCAGGCCTGGCCCGGGTATAAAGGCTGTGGAGGGGGTGGCCGCCGCGGGCGTAGAAAGGCGCGCCGCTGGCTGCTGTCTCGCCTCACCTCCCGGGCCGCCCCTGCGAGTCCCGGGCGCGTGAGCACGCCTGCGCGCGCCCGGGCCCTTCCTGGCAGGCTGCTTGTAAGATGAGTGAAGAAGCAGGTGGGGGAGAGGGGAGGCAGCGAGCGAGAGGGCGAGGGGAGCGCGGGCGCTGAGCAGCGCTCACTTGGAGCGCGGCAAGCGAGCTAGACAAGCCTGATTCCATGTCCCCCGCTGCCACCCTGCCAGGAGCGCGAAGATGATGGCCATGAACTCCAAGCAGCCTTTCGGCATGCACCCGGTGCTGCAAGAACCCAAATTCTCCAGCCTGCACTCCGGCTCCGAGGCCATGCGCCGAGTCTGTCTCCCAGCCCCGCAGGTACGTAGTGGAGCATAATTACCGCTCTAAGGCACATTTTTTGACAGGCACTAGCTTCATGTTTTTTTCATGTCGCCCAGAACAATCGCCGCTGTCTGAACCCCTCTCCTTGTCTCCCCCGCTTTCTCTCCCGGCGCTCTCTCTCTCTCATTCATGTCTCTGATCCACACGTCTGTTCCAGCAGAGCTGCTGCCTCCGTATTAATTTTTATGACCTGGGCTTTGAGGAGAGGCATCTCGGTTGCTTGAAAATGTGTTTTAATCCTGTGTTGACAGTATTCCCTACTGACCGTGCTGTGCGCCTTCTCGCTTGCAGCTGCAGGGTAATATATTTGGAAGCTTTGATGAGAGCCTGCTGGCACGCGCCGAAGCTCTGGCGGCGGTGGATATCGTCTCCCACGGCAAGAATCATCCGTTCAAGCCCGACGCCACCTACCATACCATGAGCAGCGTGCCCTGCACGTCCACTTCGTCCACCGTGCCCATCTCCCACCCAGCCGCGCTCACCTCTCACCCGCACCACGCCGTGCACCAGGGCCTCGAAGGCGACCTGCTGGAGCACATCTCGCCCACGCTGAGTGTGAGCGGCCTGGGCGCTCCGGAACACTCGGTGATGCCCGCACAGATCCATCCACACCACCTGGGCGCCATGGGCCACCTGCACCAGGCCATGGGCATGAGTCACCCGCACACCGTGGCGCCTCACAGCGCCATGCCAGCATGCCTCAGTGACGTGGAGTCAGACCCGCGCGAGCTGGAAGCCTTCGCCGAGCGCTTCAAGCAGCGTCGCATCAAGCTGGGGGTGACCCAGGCGGACGTGGGCGCAGCTCTGGCTAATCTCAAGATCCCCGGCGTGGGCTCGCTGAGCCAAAGCACCATCTGCAGGTTCGAGTCTCTCACTCTCTCGCACAACAACATGATCGCGCTCAAGCCGGTGCTCCAGGCCTGGCTGGAGGAGGCCGAGGCCGCCTACCGAGAGAAGAACAGCAAGCCAGAGCTCTTCAACGGCAGCGAACGGAAGCGCAAACGCACGTCCATCGCGGCGCCGGAGAAGCGTTCACTCGAGGCCTATTTCGCTATCCAGCCACGTCCTTCATCTGAGAAGATTGCGGCCATCGCTGAGAAACTGGACCTTAAAAAGAACGTGGTGAGAGTCTGGTTCTGCAACCAGAGACAGAAACAGAAACGAATGAAGTATTCGGCTGTCCACTGACTGCGGCAGGGCGCAGCGTCGGGAGCTGGGAGAGCCTAGTGCTCATCCCTCCGGGGTTGGGGGGATGGTTATTGGGAACTCCAAGGCGTTTCCTAGGCAGGTTAGGTTCTCTCCTCCGAAGCCACAGACTTTCTCCCTTTGTCCCGCTTGGTTGCCTCCGGCCTTCTCTTTCTCTTTCCTTTCTATTCCCACCAAAAAAAGTTTTGGCGCTGGGAAAATATTCCAGAAGGGCGGGCCTGAGGGTACTTGTGCTGTCCGTGGTGCTGAAATTTGCCCTCGCGCACGGGGCCGCATGACCTCGGAGCAGGAGCACCAAAACAGAGGACAGTGAATTGGCCCAACCGCCCGAAGCTAGGGTGAAAACGCCACTTTGTTAAGCGTGATCAGGCAAGAAGTGAAGGGATAAAAAGGAAGTGATCCATAATAACACAAAGTCTAGGATATCTAAGGGGGGCACAAACATGCACTGGAGATTTATTAGAGTATATAAAGTACATGTATGTTTCCAAAGGATAGCCTTATACTCCCGTCCTTGCCTAAATTCTATTCATCTTATCCTTTGTTTTGCCGTAAATTCTCATAAGGTAGCATGAAGATTAGGTTCAGGGAAAGTATGCAGGGAGTTGCGGGCTCCAAGTTGCTATTTTTCGTGGTGAGTACGACTCCAAAAGAGGTGGGTCCAGTCTGGCGACTGAAAATTCTGGGATCGCTTGGCTGTTTGTAAGCAGCTGCCAGCTCCAGCTCCGACCATCTTTCACTACCTACTGGTGTTGAGGGGTAATTACTGCTTACTGGATAGCGGGAGTTGGTAGTGTTCATGCCGGCTGAGGACTCTCTGACCCCAGCTAGCTGTTCTTGCCAGATTGCCAGCTCAGCGTGGAGTCAGCTGCTGGAAAGTGACTGTAACTTCTCTGCATTATATGCAAGTCCTTTCAACACGTCTAACCTCGTTGCGCTTTTTTATTACTGTTGTTGTTAACATCGTTAATTCCTATTATTTATTTAACTATGCTTCTTTCCATTCCCTTTATGTGGGTATCTTTCGGTGGAAGTTCACTTATAGTTTTGTAAGGGAAGAGAAGTGGGACCAGCGGCCTGAACCCTTCTCACCCTAGCTCCTCTAGCCCAAATTTTATTTTTTTTCGTTGCTTCATGTAGTTTGCGTGTTGCTGTGTGACCTTTGGTTTCTTTCTCTGAATAGATGCAAATAAAATATTAAGTTTTCTTCTCTCTTTACCCCTTGAATTAACTTCTAAAATAAATGCTTTATTTTTCAACCCGAATCAAAGTGGTTTTATTTTTTCTCAGAGGCTAAGGGGTACTAGCTTTGGAAAGGATGTAAAAGGGAGAACCCCAAAGGACCGGGCTGTCAGTCTCTGCTGACCAGCCCCCAGCCATCCCTTCTCCCCACTCCTCTTCCATGGCAGACTCACTTGGATCTCCTCGTGGGAGACCCTGAGGCTTGTGTCTGAACTTGAGGTTTCAAGGTACTTCCTTCCATGCTTCCCTGCCTGCAAATCTATGAGACTCTGCTCAACTTGACTTAGCTAGTAAACTTTGAAGCCAGACTAATGGGGATTCGAGTTTCCAATGCCTCCACTCACTGGCAGAATCATCCTGAGGCTAATTTCTTAATTTCTCTAAACCTTCTCCAACAAGATTGCTTGTCTGCAGAATGAAGAGACCAATGCTTATTTCACAAGGTTATTGTCAGAACTAGGTAAGATTGTTCATTTAAGACTTCTACTAGTGCTTGGGCTTAGTAGGCAACAAATTATTTTAAAAGATTCAAAGGGCTTGAGAGGAGGTGAGATAATAGAGGCAAAGAGGGAGAAAAGTATTCGCTGTGACATTCTAGTGGGGCCCCCTCGGAATTTCAAATTCAACTGAAATTCTCATCCAGGTTGTTACTCACTCTGTGGTCCACCTCGGCTTCTTTGTGGGGATACTGCTATATCTGCTGCAAAGCGCCTAGCATAGTGCCCTGTACATAATAGGTGCTCCATAGATGCCAGCTCCCTGTTCTCTTTCCGCTCCCTCTTTTTATTTGCGAGTCGTAGAAACGCCTTCCTGATTTAAAATTTAAAGCTCCAAGTCCAGGAGTCATCTGCACATTTCTCTGCTTCGTCCTCAAAGAGTTCCGGGGCATCAAACCAAGACCCGAAATTCGGAGCAGACTGGATTTGCCCTCCGCGCAGTGCGACACCCCCTACCACATAAGCAAACTTGCGAATCTCCCCCCCGGCTCCCTGGGCCTCAGCCCCTCACCCCAGCCTTGCACAACAGCCCCAGCGATTCCTCCACCTCCCTCTCCATCGGGTGTCCTTTAATAATAAATGCCCTTATGCCATTACATTATATTGTGGGTTTTGAAAATTTAAAATACGGCTGATGCAATATTAATTGCCTATAGCGGTATAAAACACAGGGCCGGAGCCCAGCCGGGCTGCAGAGGAGACGACCGTGAGCATCCCGCACCGAAGCGAAGCGCTCCAGAAGGACGCGCTTTTGCGGGCTGCAAGGTTTCCTGCAGGTAAGAAGAGCCTTCGCATTTTCGGGCTCGGGAGAGAAACGGAAATCTGCCTCCATCCTCTTTTCGAAAAGTTCTCTGCCGTTATTTAGTTTTTTTTTTTTTTTTTTTTAATTGACAACAGCAAAAGTTTGGGAGACTTTTATGGCGGGGATAAGAGGAGCTGTTTCCTGAGCGCAAGGTCTGGTCCAAGACCGTCCAGTCGCATTAGGTCCTGTCTCCGAGCAGTGCCTCTGCGCCTAGTCTTCTGCAGGCGCCAGAGACCCTGGCGCCCAGGAGAATTTTGACCAGCTCTTACCTGCAGGCCAGAGCTGCAGCCAGGTCAGCGAAGCGCTACACCCTTTCCCTCCTCCTGAGTGCGCCGGACCGGCGCCGTCGCCTCGCTCTTCGGCTTGCTCAGGAAGCAACCGGAGATGTGGTTTCCCCAGGATTGTGCAGTCGCCTCTGCCACTCGTCCAGCGGAGGCACAGACCTCTGGGGGGAGGGGAGGTGGTACTAGCAGGTTTGGGGTTTACACAAGCCTAGTATGCATCCGAACCGTGTGACCTTGGGCAAGTCATATCGCCTTCTCTAAGCCTCTGCTGCCAGCTGTAAAACTTCCCCGAATTTATTTTGAAGAGTAATTGAGGGTGTCTCCTAAGATCACCTGGAGCAGGTTTTCATTTTCCTAATTCTGTCATCTTGCAACACGCACGGTCCAAGACTCAGCTGGGTCTTTAACTTGTACCAAAAGAAAATGAAGTCAGTATTTGGGGGTGTTTGCATAGAAACCTTCATCAGGCCTCCGGAGGGTGGGACTTTGAGAACTGCCTGGCTGGAACAGGGGCTTCATCTAGAATGAGCTAGGTATACACATTCCAGCGTGGCTAAAGCCCTGGCAGGCAGAACTTGGTGGCAGGAGTCCTGGGTTCCTGAACTGTGTTATCTCTGGCCAGAGACTTCCTCTCTATGTGCCTAAGTAGTCTCAGTTTTGTTCACTACTCCATGTCTAGCACTCTGCTCAAGGTCTGGCCTAGAGTGGCAGACACCAGATGTCTGTTGAATGAATGAATTAGGCTTTTGTTTTGTAAAATGAAAGCACCCCTTCCAGCCGAATCCTCTCTGGATTCAAGGGTCTGTAGGGAGGAACAGAGCCATCAGGGATAGGCAAGTCTTCCTGGGAATGGGGATCAGGAGCAAGGTGGTGGTCTGCATCACAGGCTTTTATTTAAAGGTAGCCAGTGTCCTTCTTGTTTAAATAGAAGACACTGTGCTTCACCCTTTGGTGATTATGGGTACACAGAGGTTGCTCTGTGACATGGCCCTTGGAACCTAGGGGAAGAGTCAGGGAGGGGGGACCAGAGAGTGACCTCTGCCTGGCCCAGTGTGCCTGACGTTTCAGTTCCAGTTCTTTTACTTTCTTCCTGAGATGGAAACAGCTCTGGCTCTGGAGTGGACAGACCTGGGGCGGAATAACTGCTCCATCTCTTACTTGAGTAAGTGACCTTACTGCTCTGACCCTCGGTGTCCTCATCTGTAAAACTGGAAAAACTGGAAAAAAGACTCAGGATTGCTCTGATGATTAAATGAGATCATGTAAGGCCAGGTCTGACTCGTATTTCGTCGCTTTAAAACATTTTTCACACTCAGAAAAGTGAAGGCAGCGTTGTGGGGCAAGTTCAGGGCTTGGAGTCAAGTGGAATCAACATTTTCCCTCTGTGAGCCACAGTCTGGTCAGGGTAGCAGTGCCTGTCAGCTCTCGGCATGGTTGTCAGGGGCAAGACAGAAGCTTAAAAGAAACCGCTTTGCACACTTTGCGTCCCAGCTACGCAAGGGACGTAGTATTCGCTCCCTGGGAGTGCCTGGTGCGAATACATAGCTCTCTGAGAAGCCTGGCCCCGGTCAGCGGCTCCTGGAGCCCTGAACTTCCTCCTTGGTGGAATCCCGGGCACCATCCAGCCTCTCCAGACTTCGCGCGGCGCTTCCTCGCGAGGAGGGGCGGGGCGCCAGAGGGCGAAGGAGAAGCAGGGCTCCTGGACTCCTCCTCATTCCCAGCGAACATCCCTTCCCCGCCCTGTTCCCACTTTTTGGACCCGGCGCCAGAGTGTTTGAGCCGGAGGGCAGAACGCCTAAGAGCCGTCTTTTTTTTTTTTTTTTTAATCGAAGAAGGCAGTGAGGCCTAGAGAGCGGGACGGACTTAGCTGGCTCCTTTTACCTAAAACAGCTCTTCTCCAATCACCCTATCACACCACCCGTTTTATTTCTTTCCTAGACTTTAAGACTGCCTGATAGCACCTACCCAGTCCACCCCTGCCTCCCTGAACCCAACGCAGGGCCTCGCACAGAACGAGCGCTCCACAAATGTTTGCTGGATAAATGACTAGTACTGATATCCAAAACGTATGGCGGGATTCCCCTGTGCGAGGTACTGTTCCAAGCGCTTTAGCGCATTCATTTGTTAGTTCCTGAACAACACCATATGAGTAGGTACAATTTTTAATCCCATTTTGCAGATGAGAACATAGAGGCACAGAGAGTTTATGTAACTTGGCCAGGACAAGTCGTGAACACAGCCATTTGGTGGAGAGACCTGACAAAAACCCGGTGTCTTTGCTTCTTCCGTTCTCAAGTGAGATCACCTTCGGCTGGGGTGAGGAAGCGGACCGCCTCGGGGTGAAGGAGAAGCAGGTGGGTCCGATTTGGCACCAGATTAGGCAGCGCGAGCAGAGGAGGTGGTAGGAGCCGAGAACGCCCGTTGTCCTCGCCGGGCTTCGGAGCCTCCACGCCTTTGTGTCCCGCGCGCCTCTCGCGTGTCCCGCCCTGTCCGCGTGCGTCTGTTCGCGTGTCTCTCACTCAGCCCCTCTTAGCTTCCCTCCAGCCTCGCAGGCGTGAAACTCTGACCCCCAGGTGCCGAGGGGGCCCGCGTCCCCAGGCGCGCGCAGAGTCGCCTTCTCCCCTTTCCTCTCTTCGGCTGAGCGTCAGGAGCCCCCGCGGTAACCCCGCCCCGGCAGACAGACGGAGCCAGCGAGGACTCCGGAGGGCAAATTAGTCTCCCCTTCGATCGCTCTTTTCCGATCAAGTCAGGTTTCCCTTGGTCCCCGGACGGCGCTTCCGCACCAGCGCGACTCCCAGGGCTCCCCGGGCTCCCGGGGCTGGATCAGGGCTCTCCGGCTCCTCCCAGCGCCTCCGGATGGGGGCTTCCCCTCGGCGGCGTCCCGGCCTGAGGAGTCCCCTGGACCACGGGAGGGGCGATTGCCGGGTCCGCGCGGCTCTGGATCCACCCGTTGCTTATACTTTTCTCTATAAACCATCAGATTTCTGCCCCCTCCCTCAGTTCAGCCCTGCGCAGCCTTGCCTGCCACTGGGGGCAAACTGGGACAGAAACTGCGCTCGCTCTCTTTATAGACTGTATATGTAATTTAATATTTAAAAGACTTTGATTTTTAGGATTACACACACACACAAATTCAAGTGTTGATCCTGAGAAAAGTCAGACTTTTGTTGGACTTCTTTATAGATATTTAGCATTTAATATTGTTTTTACTTTGAATTACATGGGTGGGAGGCACCACCATAATTTCGTTGAGGTCTCTGGCCGAATCCCATCTCTAATTTCACCATCTTTCTTTTCCCCACTTTCCTTCCCGCTCCCTCCCAAAACAGACATCAGCACCGCTCCAAATCCCAACATCCCTGCCTGTGACAGAGCCCCCCAACGCCTGAGGCTTTGCTGGGCTGCTCACCTCTTGGCAGATATAGTTAACGTCCAGCCCTCATAAATCAAGACCATAAAAAGCTTACTTTCATATGCACTCAATTTCTACCAAACCTAAACTAATTGCATAAATTCCTTTAGGCCACTCAGGGCTGCTCTCTGGGTTGGGATCTGATCAATTAGTCATTAGGCACTCCATTAGCTGGGGTTTAAGCTGCCTCATATAAATGTCTCCTGTCAATTTTCTTGTAATTGAATAAATAAAAAAAGGGTACAATTATTAGCACGGAGGATCAAAATAAGGAGAGGTCAATTTTATTCAAATATCCTTAAAATGTCTTAATCTAATAATAATCATCTAATAATAATAATTAGAAGGCATTTACACACCAGCCACTCAAAAAGTCCCTGACCATGTTAAGGAAAGCTCTGGGCTGAGACATAACCAAGTGTGTGCATCTAAACTCCGCCACCTTGATAGTATCTCCCCACCTTGGAGCCTCAGTTTCTTTACCTGTAAAACCAGTTGGTTAGAGGTGATTTTCTTTTCTGTTTTTTATAAATGTATTTTATGTATGGTCAAATTAATTTATGCATGTCATTTAAAAATGGAATAATACAGGAGGGCAATTTGACCAACCCCCACCCTCAACCATTTTTAGTTGCTTCTTCTGGTAGTTAATTGCATGTCTAAATAATATATCTTTGGCACTATTTCTTTTCTCAAAATTCAAGGTTTGTTTGTTAATACTTTAATGAAATAACACATGATTCAAATTCAAAAGAACTAAAAGATTTGCCATGAAAAGTCTTTCTTCTTCCTTGACCCAAGTCACTCAGTTCTCTTTGTTGAAGGTAAACAACATTGTCAGTTTCTTATGCATACTCCAGAGATATTTTATTGGCTGACATTTCTTGATTTGTCATTCTTAGTTATTGTGTTTTAACTTCTTGCTATGATATCAGAAAATTAGAGATACAATAATCTTGAATATTCTATCCACACCAAGGATCATAGGAAGTTTTATATAAAATCAATAATTAAAATAATGACTTGAGTGGGCAATTGAAACTTCTGAATTTTTTTTCTTTTTTTCTCTTTTTTGAGACCGCGCTTTGCTCTTGTTGCCCAGGCTAGAGTACAGTGGTGCGATCTTGGCTCACTGCAACCTCCGCCTCCCAGGTTCAAGCGATTCTCCTGCCTCAGCCTCCTGAATAGCTGGGATTACACCACACCTGGCTAATTTTTTGTTTTTTTAGTAAAAATGGGGTGTTATTATGTTGGCCAGGCTAGTCTCGAACTCCTGACCTCAGGTGATCCACCTGCCTCGGCCTCCCAAAGTGCAGGGAGCCACCATGCCTGGCCAAATTTTGATTTTTTTTTAAACCAACAATTAATTTGGAGGTACAGACGTCATAATGTATAAAAACTGCCTACTCATAAAGCTAAAGAGGGTTTATATGTTGATTTGAGTTCTATCCCACCTCCTTCTGAATATAATTTAAAGCAGCCTATCTGTTATTGCTATGTAATTAGACACTATATCTATAATGGAGGTACCTTTATCTACTGGATGCTTCAGTGCATATGGTACTTAATTTTACTAAATTTCCTTAAAAATCTCTTTGCTCCTTCATCTCCTCCAAGTAAGGCCGCTTCTCTAGTAAGAGGAATTTTTCTTTGGTGTACACAGCTATGACGGAACTGGGGAAAACACTGATGACATCACTTAATAATTCATCTAGGTGGCTGGGCGCAGTGGCTTACGCCTCTAATCCCAGCACTTTGGGAGGCCGAGGCAGGTGGATCACGAGGTCAAGAGTTCGAGACCAGCCTGGCCAAGATGGTGAAACCCTGTCTCTACTAAAATTACAAAAAAACTTAGCCAGGTATGCTGGCAGGCACCTGTGATCCCAGCTACTCAGGAGGCTGAGGCAGGAGAATCGCTTGAACCTGAGAGGTGGAGGTTGCAGTGAGCCAAGAATGCGCCACTGCACTCCAGTCCAGGTGACAGGGCAAGATTCCGTCTCAAAAAATAAAAATAAAAAAACAAATAATTCACCAAGGGTTGGGATTGAGCACCAGACTCCAGACTGCAGAAACTCCAGCTGAGCACCCACGTGGGAGGGAGCCGGGGGCCTCGGAATCTTTGATAGAACTCCAAGGTGGTGATCTTGATTTACCGTTGGGAGAGAGACAGGGAGCTGCTGTTCCTGGCCTTGGGTTGATTTGTATTGAGCCCTACAGACCCCTTCAATGAATTCTTCTTGTAGCAGAAAACATGGGTTGGAACAGAGTGAGCTCAGAGAAACAGAATCATCTCGGGTGAGAATACAAATACACAGGCCTGCTGGTGTAGCGAGAAAGAATATAAAATATACACAAAGAGATCCGAGTTCTAGGCTTTACTCTGTTCTGTTTGACCTTGGAAAGTCTATTCACTTCTCAGTGCCTCAGTTTCCCCAACTCTAACTTGAAGAAATTGAACCAGATAGTTCAGTAGTTCAATGTTGGTGAGGATTCATGGAATCCCTTGAGAATCTGAAGAAAACTGTGTTCCTAACCCAGAAATAAATGCACATTTGTGCACTCAAAATTTTTGCTAACTTCTAGAAGTCATGGATCCCCTGATTCAATCCATAAATTCCTGGGTCCCAGGTTAAGACCCCCCCAAACTAGGCAAACTAAAGGGCTTTCTTTATCTGACTATCCAAATTTAGGGTCAAATACTCATAAGTACTGAACCCAGTTTACCAAACTGGGAAGAATATTACTGAAGGCAAAAATAAAGTGCCAATTAGATGGTGAGTCAATTGCCAATAAAGACTCCAGATGGCTTTGACAAAATTATTTTTCAGATCAATAGACAGTCTCCCAAGAGACAGCATGGTGGAGTGAAAAAAGCACCACATTAGGGGTCATAAGCTAGGTTAAAAATTTTTTTAAACCGGTTCTGCCAACAGGCAGAATTGAGATTTTGAGTTGAGACTTCCTTGCCCTAGCCCTTCTTTCCCTATCGGAAAAATGAGAGGGTTGAACCAGACGATCTCTGAGGCTGCCAGCTGTAGCATTATGTGAGCTAATCAGCATAGACACTGGCATGTCTTATGTTTATATTTATTTTGGCTTATTTTATTCTTCTATTTCGTTTGTGAAAAGATAGTCGTACAATCAAAGTAGAGCTGGGAGAAGGGCTATCAAGTATGCTATCTCCTGGGTTCCCAGAATTCAGGCTTCTAAGATCATTGGTAGAAATGAGATCCCCCAAATCCTTACCCCCCATTGAAAAAATAAAAATACTAACAGTTTGTAAGTTTAAAAATAAGTGGCAGCGTGGGTAGGTGAGGTGGGGTAAAATTAAAACATTTTGTTAGACTAAATAGTCCTGGCTTAGCCAAGCCAGTTTATCAGTAGGTCTAGGGAGACCCAGCCCCATCGGTAGGTCTAGGGGCAGAGGGACTGTGGTTTGTTGTGGGCTGGGCAAGGTAGTACCCAAACCTGCCCCAGCTCTGGCTGGAGTCCACAGATAAGAAAATGCTGGCTGGGCACGGTGGCTCATGCCTATAATCCTAGCACTTTGGGAGGCCGAGGCAGGCAGATTTCTTCAGGCCAAGAGTTTGAGACCAGACTGACCAACATGGTGAAACCCTGTCTCTACTAAAAATACAAAAATTAGCTGGGCATGGTGGCAGGTGCCTGTAGTCCTGGCTACTCAGGAGGCTGAGGAAGGAGAATCGCTTGAGCCCAGGAGGCAGAGGTTGCCGTGAGCCAAGATCCTGCCACTGCACTTCAGCATAGGTGACAGAATGAGACTCCATCTAAAAAAAAACAAAAAACAACCAGCTAACCAGACCACCTGTTCTCTGTTCTCAGACCTTCATTTGCTTTCCTTCTGACTTGTGTTAATATTTGCAGTTGTGAGTTTATTCAGCCTTTGGGATCTGAGTTACTGGTCAGATTGCCCAGGTAAAATGATTAAAACTTGGATTACCTTCAATTCTTCCATCCCTAACTCTCCAGAACTTCTATCTGTTCTATGCTTTTTACTTCTTAGTTGTTTTTGCCTTTAGCATTTTACTACTGCTTATGGCTTTGTGTAGGATGGCCCAATCTCTTCTATTAATTGTGTTAGGTTAATGAGGGAAGACCTGTATTTCTTGGACTGTAACAGTAGGGTTTTTCCATCGCAAGAGGGGCTTTAATAATATTGACTCAAATATTTTATGCTTTCACTGTTAGACATATAAAATCCTAGCATGTGAGCTGGGAAGAGTTCTTAGAGATCCTCTTGCTAGAAAATATGACACTGTAGTTCTAGGGACCCAGGAATCTATATTTTTCACAATCTTCCTGCAAAAAAAAAAATGATTTCTTGCCCAGAGTGAGGAAAAGGTTTCTTATACATATTGTTTTTTCAACCGAAGTGCCTCACACTGGAGTCTGGGTATATTCTGAAACACAAATTTTATGTCAATTTTTACTTCATTAAAGGTGGTATATATTTTGCATTCCATGTCAACAACACATCTCTGACTGTTTTGCCAAATGTGCACGTGAACTTGACAGCTTGGACTGCTGTTACAAATAGCACAGGCAAGGTGGCTTAAACAACAGTTTATTTCTCACAGTTCTGGAGGCTGGTAGGTTAAAGATTAAGGTGGCCACATATTTGATGTCTGGCGAGGGCCATTTTCTTGGTTTACAGATGACCACCTTCTCACTGTGTCCTCAGATGGCCAAGAGAAAGAGAGACCATTTCTTTCATGTCTCTTCTTCAAAGGGCACTAACACAATTCATGAGAGTCCATCCTTATAACCTAATTACCTCCCACAGGCCCCAGCTCCAAATACCATCACACTGGGGATTAGAGCTTCAACATATTAATTTTAGGGGTACACAAACATTCAGTCTACGAGCTCGTGTGTGTGCACATACACACACTACTGCGTGTCATGGAGTAGACTGATGCAGCATTCAGAACCTTTGGTTACAACCGCAATTCTGCACACTGACATGTGGCTCATAAGAACAAGTAGCCCAGTTTGGAAATAAACTCTAATGCAACTGTTCTGTTGTAGGGCAAGGATGATATTTAAAAGCAATTGAGTCAATATATGGTAAATAACAATAAACAACTTTTCTGCCAATCACTTTAGAAGAATAGCTAATTAACAAATATTTGAACTTGAGTCAGTGAATGAGTTGTTCTTGCTTACTCTCCTTCTCATGACACCCTGTCCCTCAAAAGGTGAAGGAAAGAAAGGAATTTTATTTCATTTTTCTTTTGGAGACAGGATCTTACTCTGTCTCCCAGGCTGGGGTGTTGTGGCATGGTCGTAGCTCACTGCAGCCGCAAGCTCCTGGCCTCAAATGATCCTCCCACCTTGCCCTTCCTAAGTGTTGAGATTACAGGTGAGCCACTGCAACTTGCCAAGAAAGGAGTTTTAAAAGGTATGCAGTGTTCATATACTCAAAATACTTCCCTTTCTAAAATGTTTCATAT
>NW_012107175.1:722889-727153 GCF_000951045.1 Mandrillus leucophaeus
AAAAAAAAGAAAAGAAAAGAAAGAAAGAAAGCTCCAAGACAGGGCTTAATCACATAAACGCAGCCTAAACATATACTTAGGGTATTTGCAAGGGGAAAATATCCAAAATAAGAAAAGGTGCGTTGGAAGACTTCACTAGCTGGTATTAAGAAAAAAAGCATCCTAGTAGTCAAATTCAGAATTGTGCCAGGCCTCCTCTCCTGTATTTTATGTTGTAGTATTTTTGTTTTTAATTACATACAGGGGAAAGGATAGCAAAGTATTCAATGCTGGGCACTTCTAAAGATCTTTGTTTGACCCAACATAAAATAAATAGAATGATTAAAATGATTATGAGGCCGATCACGCTTGTAATCCCAGCACTTTGGGAGGCTGAAGCGGGTGAATCACCTGAGGTCAAGAGTTCAAGACCAGCCTGGCCAACAGGGTGAAACCCAGTCTCTACCAAAAATACAAAAATTAGCCAGGCATGGTGGCGGGCATGTAATCCCAGCTACTCAGGAGGCTGAGGCAGGAGAATCATTTGAACCCAGAAGGCAGAGGTTGCAGTGAGCTGAGATGGTGCCACTGTACTCCAGCCTGGGTGACAGAGTGAGAGTCTGTTTCAAAATAAATAAATAAATAAAATGATTATGAATACCCTGAAGTATACATTTATATATTTGTTTTAATTGACCCCCAGATTATAGATATGTGTGATGTATGACATGATATTTTGAAATATGTATACATTGTGGAATGGCCAAATAGAACTAAACTATGTCTGTGTGGCCTCATATACTTACCATTTTCTGTAGTGAGAACACTTTAAAATTCACTCTCTTAAAGAGATTTTCAAGAATAAAATACATTGTTATGAGCTCTAGTCACCATGTTGTACAACAGATCTCTTGAACTTATTTCTCCTAACTGGAATTTTGTATCTTTTGACCAACATCCCGGCCAACCGCTCCTCCCCAGTAACCACCCTAGACCCTGGTAACCACCATTCTACTCACTGCTTCTATGAGTTCAACTTTTTGAGATTCCATACGTAGGTGAGATCATGTGGTATTTGTCTTATTTCATTAACATAATGTCTTCTATGTTCATTCACGTTGTTGCAAATGACAGAATTTCCTTCTTTTAAAGGTTGAACAGTATTCCATTGTGTAGGTATGCCACAGTTTCTTTATCCACTTACCCAGTGATGGACACTTAACACTTAGGTTGATTCCTTATATATTTTGATACTGGGTCTCATTCTGTCACCTGAGCTGTTGTGCAGTGGTGCTATCTTGGCTCACTGCAACCTCTGCCTCCTGGACTCAAGTGATCCTCCTACCTTAGTTTCCCAAATAGCTGGGACTTCAGGTGTGCACCACCACACCCACTAAGACTGATTTTTTTGTTTTTTTGTAGAGGCAGGGTTTGCCATGTTACCCAGGCTGGTCGGGAACTCCCAGGCTCAAATGATCCCCCTTGGCCTCCCAAAGTGCTGGGATTACAGGTGTGAGCCACCACGCCCGGCCGATTCCATATTTTGGTTATTGTGAATAATGCTGCAATGAACATGGAACCACAAATAGCTCTTCGACAAAATGATTTCATTTTCTTTGGCTATATACCCAGTAGTGGGATTACTGGATCATATGGTATTTCAGTTTTTAACTTTTAATTTTTTGAGGAACTTGTGTTGTTAAAATTTTTTTTTTCTAGCACAAGTTGACTGAAGAACTGAAGAAAAATGGGTTCTCTTCTGATTTTTGTATAGATAACTGGCTTCCTCAGAAACAGCCACGGTCTGGAAATATAATGAGTTAATTCAATAAAGGTTACATTACTCTGCTCTATGATAGGCCCTGCTTAAGGTGCTGGAAACTCAGAGGAGAATTTGATATTCGGCCTCTGCCTGCATGAAGCTTACACTCAAATTGGACACTAGTGGTACCTCATTTCCTAGGATTCAGCACCAATTTATGTGCTGACCAGTTAACCTTATCTTGACTTCTGTATAATGTTTGGGAACCAGTCCCAACCTTTCTAAATATCCCTGTTAGCCTACTATGTAACCTATGAGTGATATCCTCCTTTCCTCCCCATTTCCTCTTCAGAGAGAAAAGTCATGGAGCTAAAGAGACAGAAAATTGCCTCCAAAGCCCTGTGATTTACCTTAACATCAGGTGGCACCAAGTTATGGAACTTGACTCTCTCTCTCTCTATATATATATGTATTTTTTTTTTTTTATGACAGGAGGAAGTTAACAACTGGAGAGGAAGGTGTGTGTTCCTAGCAACCAAATTAGACCACTTCACTGATGGAGCCAGTCCCTCTGTCTCCCTGTTGGCTACCAACTGCATGGATGAAACTTTCCCGTGGCCTTCCTCTTTGTACATGGAGTGTTAAGACAGAGGCACATCTTCTCCAGAACAAACCAACTGCTGACCTGTATGTTGACCCCTTCAGAGTTGAAACCCAGTCCTGTATGGTTTCAAAAGGTGGGAGGGGTATAAGAAGAGCTGCCTCTTTTCTGAAGGATGAGAGATTTGATGCCAACAAAGGAGTGGTCACAGGCTGTGTTCTCTGACCAAGAAGGCTATACAGTTAGAAACTAGGCAATGCTTATGTTATTCCCAAGAGTCAGAGCAGGACTCCTGTATTTTTAATTTGTTTTGAAAATCAATGTTATATGTGTACAGAGTTTAAAGATTTGAATAGTTTAGCAAAGCTTGGTATAAAAAAAGAACTATCCTTGAGCCTTCCTCCTCTTATCCCTGGATTCTTCAAGGCAATCACATTCGACGCTTTTAGCTGGTTATTTTGATATTTATCTTAGTACCTCTAAATGTCATGTTTATGTCATTACTTCTTGATCATTCAGTTTTAGGCATTTTATTCACTTTCCTGTAATAAAGATGAGGAGAGTGCTCTCTTTCATTCCCTACCCTGATTCCCGTCTCCTCATCATTCCAATACAGTCAAATCTTAGTTTTGGTTATATTAATATTCAGTGTTCATGTTTTGTGTGCAAGCAACATTTACTGCTGAGCCATGTAAAATACTATAGTTGCTTTTCCTTTGCTACATGGTATTTAATTTTTCTGGGAATTAATAATTAGGGCTTTTAACATATGTTTTGTTTTTTTGGCATGCTTATTATTAACCCTAAACACTCACCATTTATGTAAATCTCCTCTCAAGACTTTCTTTTTTTTTTTTGAGACGGAGTCTCACTCTGTTGCCCAGGCTGGAGTGCAGTGGCATGATCTCAGCTCACTGCAACCTCTACCTCCGGGGTTCAAGCAATTCAAGCTGGAATTACAGGTGGCCACCACCATGCCTGGCTAATAGGAGAGACGGGATTTCACCATCTTGGCCAGGCTGGTCTTGAACTCCTGACCTCATGATCCACCCACCTTGGCCTCCCAAAGTGCTGGGATTACAGGCGTGAGCCACCGCAACTGGCCAAGACTTTCAAACACACGAAGGGGTCTATCAGTTTAATCTTGAAGAAGCCTCCATTGGAGCCTTCTGGCCTGCTTCGGGCTAAACTAGTTGCATTCTGGGCCTGCTCACAGTCATTCTCATTCTTGATTTTTTGCAGGAAAAAAAAAAACTTTCTGGAAACTTATAGGGTATATTCTTTTGTTTATTCTGCTGAGCAATTTTTTAATATTGAAACTCAGAACTTTCACTCTGAGAAATTTTCTTGCATTATTTCCTTGAAGTTTTCTGTTCTTAGTTCCATATTTTTGTATTTCTGGAATGTCTATTATTTTGATTTAGACCAACTGGGTTGGTTCTCTGAGTTGCTTATATTTCTGTACTATTTTTCTCTTTTTGCCTTCTTGTTACTTTGTGTTTTCTTCTGTCTTAGTCCATTTAGTGTTGCTATAAAGGAAGACCTAAGGCTGGGCAGTTTATAAAGAAAAAGTTTATTTGGCTCCTGATTGTGATGTCTGGAAAAGTTCAAGACTGGGCATCTGCATCTGGTGAGGGCCACAGACTGCTTCCACCCAAGGCAGAAGGTGAAGGGAGTCAGAGTATGCAGCTCACAGAGGAGAGGGGAAGCAAGAGAGAGAAGGGGAGTGCCAGAGTCTCTCTTTTTTTTTTTTTTTTTTGTACTTTAAGTTCTAGGATACGTGTGCACAACGTATAGGTTTGTTACACATGTATACATGTGCCATGTTGGTGTGCTGCACCCATTAACTCATCATTTACATTAGGTATATCTCCTAATGCTATCCCTCCCCTCTACCCCCACAATAGGACCCAGTGTGTGAT
>NW_012107175.1:728329-730555 GCF_000951045.1 Mandrillus leucophaeus
CCCATTTCTTGTTTTTGTCAGGTTTGTCAAAGATCAGATGGCTGTAGATGTGTGGTATTATTTCTGAGGGCTCTGTTCTGTTCCATTGGTCTGTATCTCTGTTTTGGTACCAGTACCATGCTGTTTTGGTTACTGTAGACTTGTAGTATAGTTTGAAGTCAAGTAGCGTGATGCCTCCAGCTTAAGCTACTAATGACTTTCTTCACAGAATTGGAAAAAACTGCTTTAAAGTTCATATGGAACCAAAAAAGACCCCGCATTGCCAAGACAATCCTAAGCCAGAATCTTTTAAATAATCAGCTCTTGCAGGAGCTAATGGAGTGACAAATTACTCATTACCTCACAGATGGCACAAGGGATCTGCCCTCGTGACCCAAACACCTTTCATTAGCCCCCCTCCAACACTGGGGATCAAATCTCAACATAAGATTCGGAGGGAGTCAAATAAAGCAAACTATATCATCCTCAATTTTATCTTCCAAACTTTCTATTGGGTTTTTCATTTCTCTTGTCATTTAAAAAGGTTCTAGCAGATCTTTTTGCACATTAAATTTAAGAAAAAAAATTTTAATTCTTTTTCTTTTTCTTGTGTTTTTATTTTTTATTTTATTGTATTTTAGACAGGGCCTTGCTCTTTTAGGCTGGAGTGCATTGCAGAAGTGTGAACACAGCTCACTGCAGCCTCGACCTCCTGGGTTCAAGTCATCTTCCCACCTCAGCCTCCCAAGTAGCTGGAACTACAAGTGTACACCACCACACTCACCTAATTTTTAAGTTTTTTTGTAGAGATGGGTCTTGCTATGTTGCCTGGGCTGGTCTCAAACTTCTGGGCTCAAGCAGTTGTCCTGTGTTGGTCTCCTAAAGTGCTGAGATTAGAGGCATGAGTGAGTCACCTCACCGGGCCCAGAAAAAAATATTTTTGTTTCATGAATGCCGTATCTTCAGTAATACCTCTGAAAGTGTCACTAGTAGTTTCTTTTCAATTTCTCCTTCCATCAGTCTGCTTTCTCCAAGATGCTTTTCAATATTTTCAGCATATCTATTTTGGTTCCTTGTATTAGATACTGTTTAGTTAATTGGGTAAAAAAGTTTATTGAAGGCTGTGTGCACCCGTGTTAGGTTTGTTTATTTTGGTTTTCTTTTGTTTTTTTGAGACAGAGCCTTGTTCTGCAGCCCAGGCTGGAGTACAGTGGCATGATCTTGGCTCGCTGCAACCTCTGCCCCCTGGGCTCAAGCAATTCTTGTGCCTCAGCCTCCTGAGTAGCTGGGATTACAGGCATGCACCATCACCCAGCTAATTTTTTATATTTTCAGTAGAGACAGAGTTTTGCTACATTGGCCAGGCTGGTCTCGAACTCCTGGCCTCAACTGATCTGCCTGTGTCTACCTCCCAAAGTGCTGGGGTTACAAGCGTGAGCCACCACATGCAGCCAACTTTGGTGTGCTATTTAGGGTGAACCAGCTGGGCTCTTTCCTTGGGGGTTCCCTAATGGTAGTGTTTTTTTTTTTCTTTTTTGGACTGGCTAGATTCTCAGAGAAGACTCTTTCAATTTCCTGCTTGGAGTATGTTTGTCTGGCTGCTCATGTTCAAGATGCTGAGTGGAGGAAGAGGAATGGGGTTTTCAACATTTAGAATGTATAATTTTAGTAATCCTTCTGTTTTCAGTATGATTTCCCACCCTTAACTATGGTTGGTGTCCCAAATACAGTGACTTTAAAAAAAAAGTTTCCAATGAATAAATTACCAGTATTCTGCCAAGTTTCAGGAAAGGCAGTTGCCCGCTGTGCCAAGTAGGGGAGGTAAACTGGGATCTAACTGCTTCTTAAACAGACTCTCAACTAATCTGTCCACTTGCGGCCTTATCTTCACTCCCGCTTCCAGAGATAGTGGTACTGTCACTTCACAAGTCTTGTAGACAGTCTGCTGTGCATTTCACATTACTTCTCAGCTTTTCCCACCGTGGTCTTAGGATTCCGCTTTCTTGAGTCTCTTATACCAATGACCTCGAGTCTGTTATACCAATGACCTCTTATCTATTTACTTTGCAGTGTCCAGCTTTTTTTTTTTTTTTTTTTTTTTGTGCCAGTTGTTTTCTTTCTAATTGTCTTTGTGTCTGTAGGCTTGTTCTTGAAATATTCTTTGATTATTATTGTAAGATTACGTTTTGGGAGAGAATGGAGCTGATGTAAACAACCTACTTTAAGGGGAAGTCTCCAGGGCAGGGA
>NW_012107175.1:730930-738369 GCF_000951045.1 Mandrillus leucophaeus
CTGACTTCATGATCCACCCGCCTTGGCCTCCCAAAGTGCTGGGATTACAGGCATGAGCCACCACACCAGGCTTTCTGTGACCTTTTCTAAAATTAAGTGCCATTTCTCTAGAGGCCAAGTAATATGTTACATGGGAAGAAGATATCATAGGCTTGAAGATATTCAAACTTAGGAAAACAGCAGACCAAACCCATACTCATCAAGCCTACTAATAAATGCACATTCCAATCACAGGGCTCAAACAGCCCTTGAAAACCAGTGTATTCCCATTTATTGTGCCACATATTACATAATTCTCACACAGGTAAAAAGAAACACTGTAATATCCTTGAATAGCCACACACTGGGCACTGGGCAGCAGAGTGGTGCCGATTGAGGTTAACCAGTTAGCATGTGCCTGGCTTTAAGGGGGCAGAAGTTACTTAGCATCAGCTGGTAATTGCTGTGTGGAGACATTAGCAGAATGTGAGCAAATTTGATTTTTCCTGAGAAGCTGGCAATTTAGATTTCTAAAATGTGATATCACCTCATCTCTCTTACCATAAAATAAAAATTTAAAAATCACGTGGCCCAAACTAAACACATATGTAAGCCAGATGTAGCTCACAGATCACAAACACATGATATTTGATCCAATCCAATCTTTTTTCTTTTGCATGTTGAGAGCCTGCAGCCCAGAATGAGGAAGCTCCCATGTTCAGTCTTTGCCATTCTAGTAGGTTCTAGGCTGGCTCTTGGGTCCCCGAAGGCAGCTCTGGATCTTTCTTGTATAGACCAAAGGGTAGAAATAGGTGGCATTGGAGTATAGGCTGTGTGTGTGTGTGTGTGTGTGTGTGTGTGTGAGAAAGAAAGAGAGAGAAGTAGAGTATTTGGGGGAGGGTGGTTGTCTCTGGTGAGGAGATATGATGAAGAAAGAGCATTGGCTTTGATCCTGATAGCTATCCTTCCCAGGGTTTGCTGGAAGAGTTATAAACAATTCAGTAGGGGGTGGAGACAGTGAGGGAAGCAACAGTACTGAGTAGTTTTAAAAGATTCTAGAGGCAGGTGCGGTGTCTCATGCCTGTAATGCCAGCACTTTGGGAGGCTGAGGTAGGCAGATCACCTGAAGCTAGGAGTTCAAGATCAGCCTGGTCAACATGGTGAAACCCCATCTCTACTAAAAATACAAAATTAGCCAAGCTTGGTGGCACATTCCCATAATGCCATCTACTCGGGAGGCTGAGGCAGGAGAATCGCTTGAACCTGGGAGGCAGAGGTTGCATTGAGCCGAGATCGCACCATTGCCCTGCAGCCTAGGCAACAAGAGCAAAACTCTGTCTCAAAAAAAAAAAAGATTCTGGAAAGGCCTAGTGCTGTCCAGTAAAACTTTCTGAGATTATGGAAATGTTCTGTATCTGCACAATCCAATATGGTAGCTACCAGGCACACGTGGCTATTGAGCAGCTGAAATGTGGCAAATGCAACTGAGGAACTGGATTTTTAATTAATTTAACTTATCCAACATATCTTAAAGTGTGTTATATCATCTTCCATGGGTAGTATGTAGATAATTAAGTGGGTATACAGAACAATATGTCTATTTTTATAGCTCTACCCACCCCCCTGTATACACACACACATGCATGTATTTCGAATGCATAATTTCATGGATATTGTTGACTGGTTGAGACCAAGTTTTAAAAGGGAGTAATTAAAGAAAAACGTTTAGTAAATACATTCAATAAATAGTATGTGGGTTGTACACACATTTGGCAAATATCGAAAAGGTCATAAAATGACTGACATTTTGGAATAAATGAGCTATATAGATATTTATCAAATTGCATACATGCACCACTGGTAACTCCAGACATATTGTTTTACCCTAGAAAATATCCCATGGACAAATAAAATAAACTTGGGAAATTTTCAAAGAGTACTTTTTTGGTTGTTGCTGCTGTTTGTTTTAACTGCAAAACTTTTTAGTCTTTTCAGAATGGAGCATTTCTCAAACGTATTTGACCAAACGGTAACCTCTTCCACTTTTTCTTTTTTTCTTAATAACCATGATTTCAGGGATGCTAGTTTTTCTCAGAACTCAGTTTAGGAAATAATGTGGCAAACTTTTTCTATAACCAGCTAAATAGTAAATATTTCAGGATTTGTGGCTATAAATTTTTGTTGCAACTATTTAACTCTACCATTGCAGTGCAGAAGCAACCATAGACAATATGGAAATAAATGGGCAAATGGGCATGGCTGTGTTCCTGTAACACTTTATTTGTAAAAACAGGCAGTAGGCCAGCTTTGGTTGTCAGGTCATAGTTTGCAGACCCTTGGTCTAGATGTCTTCCGGGGGTCTCCCAGATTTTCTGGGTCTTTTCTATCCCAAGTCTTTCCCAGTCTTAGATGGTTCTTAGATCTAAGGTTTCTAAAGGCATCCTGAATGCTTTGCCTCTTGTTCCTTGAGTCATATATGCCCACGTGGGTGATCTTTGGGAGAGACCTTAGTCCTGGATGGTTGGGAGGTAGAATCTTGATTTCCTTGTCTTTCTGACTTTTCTCTTAAAACAAAACACATCTCTGGCCCACAGACCTTCCCCCAGAAAGCCGTATCCCTTCTGGCGTTTAGAAGCCTCTTCAAATGGAGATCAGCATGTTCTTCTACAAGAGGAGTGGGACAGACTCTTAGCCAAAACTCTGAGTGAATGAGAAATTCCCATGTAGCCCAGGCAAACTGTCATTTGAAAACTTGAAGAACCATGTTAAATTTTACAAATTGTGTACCCATCCCCTATGGACTCAGTGAGGAGCAGAGCTGTTGAAACTTTTCTGTGACTCATGGTCTGTGTAAGGTTGTCCTTTGATAGTACTGTGCCCTACTGAGACCTATCCTGAACCCAGCGTGGCGTGGCTAGGATGGCACTGGGCAGCTCCAGGGCCCTGGGAAGTGGAGGAGAATGTTCTTTTGAGGATTGATTATTCAGTCAGTCAGAAACACTTGCTAAGAAATGTAGCCTCAGATCTTGGTTGACCACTGCCAAACTATAAAAGTAGATTTAAAAAGGGAAGAGGATGTAGCAGAGGGAGAAGTGCTGCAAAAAACATTTGACCAGTTTCTAGTTTTGCCAAGCATTGAATTTGATCTCGTGGCAACATGAAAATTGGGGGAATGGGGCTGACACGGTGGCTCACGCCTGTAATCTCAGCACTTTGGGAGGCCGAGGCAGGTGGATTACTTGAGGTCAGGAGTTTGAGACCAGCCTGGCCAACATGGTGAAACCCTGTCTCTACTAAAAATATAAAAATTAGCCGGGTGTGGTGGTGCATGCCTGTAATCCCAGTTACTCCAGAGGCTGAGGCAGGAGAACCCAGCAGGCAGAGATTGCAAAGAGTGGAGTTTGCGCCACTGCAATCCAGTGTGGGTGACAGAGTGAGACTCTGAAAAAAAATAAACAAGCAAACAAACAAAAAAAACAAAACCAGTTGGGGAGTGGAAAGAGCATGGCTTTGGTGTCAGACACACTGGGTGGGAATGCCAGCTGTGCTACCTACCTAGTGATGCTTGGGCAGGTTTCTCAGCCTGGCCTCTATTCCCCCATCTGGAAAATGAGAATGATGGCAATAGTAACTTACATTTACTGAGAATCCACCATCTGCCACATGTGCACTGTACTAGATTCTGACACGCAAGTTCATGTCCTCATAGAGCGTATGTTTTAACTGAAGCATGAGGAGAGATGAGGCAGTTCCCAAATAATCCGGAGAGGTATAGATCATGATGCACACAAGAAGGAAATGAAGGGTGGTATGACAGAAAGTCACTGCCAGGGTTGGAAGGACCCACTGTAGCTAGAGTGAAAGGGATGGGCTCTCTGAGGAAGTGACATTTAAGCTGGGAGAGGAAGGAATAAAGGAGCCAGCTTTTAGGGATCAAGTCTTCACCATGAGCCACAGACACTGACCCTTAAATGCAGGGCCTCGTGTGAGGTAAGCAGTAATGTTATCCCAATTCTACAAGAGAGAAACTGTGGCCCAGAGAGGTTCAATATCTCATCCAAGGTCACGTATCTAGGAAGGGACTAATAGGGACTTTAACCAAGACTTTCTGACACCAAATCCCTTGCCCACCCCTCCTTCCCTCCTTCCCTCCCTCCCTCCCTCCTTCCTTCTCCTTCCTTCCTTCCTTCCTTCCTTCCTTCCTTCCTTCCTTCCTTCTTTTTGCAGGGAAGGAGGTGGGGGTCTCACTTTTTTGCCCAGGTTGGAATGCGGTGGTGCGATCATAACTTACTGCTGCCTTGACCTCCTGGTCTTGAGTGATCTTCCTGCCTCATCTTCCCAAGTAGCTGGGACAGCAGATGTGTGCCACCATGCCTGGCTAATTTTTGTATTTTTAGTAGAGACAGGATTTTACCATCTTGGGCAGGCTGGTCTTGAACTCCTGAGCTCAGGTGATCCACTCGCCCTGGCCTCCCAGAGTGCTGGGACTACAGGCATGAGCCACCGTGCCCGGCTCCTTGCTCCTTTCTTTACTCTCACTTACCTCACACACATTTGCGCTAAAGCTCAAATATGAACATAAGCAAAGCACCCAGCCTGACTTGACATACAGCAGATGCTTTTAAATGTCAGCCTTGCTCTTAGTCCCACTCTCCCTTGTCTGATCTTTCAGGGTGACTTCCCTAGAGTCTTCAGGGTGAGCCACTAGAGAGCAGGCCCGCAAGCCTCAATCCTGAAGGGTTCTATGGGTTTCTACATTGAAATAAATCTATATGAAATGGAAATTGTTCTACAGTTGGAACTCTACCCCTTCATCGAGGCAGCCTGGCAAAGGGACAAGGGAAGTAGGGATGAGATGAGGGCAGGAACACATGAATCCTTACGTAGACTTCCAGGAGAGCTCAACAGAATATTGGAGGGATGAAAAGTGATTCCACAGGCTAGGACTCTGAAGGCAGGTTTTTAACCCTGCCCTGTCCTCACCTCCCCTTCCCACTCTGGCATGCTCCTAATCCCATCTCCTGCTCTGCATCTCCCGAGAACTGATGCCTCAGAGATGAAAGCCAAGAGAACGCAACAAGCCATCGGCGGTGCTCACTCAATTGATTTTTACACAAAATTTGCCTTCATGCACGAACGATGGAAAATGATCCCATAAATAATGAATAACAAAAACAAATGCAGGGAGGAAATCAATAGTCACACACTTGATACTGCAGGGAGATAGGAGAGGAAAATATGGAGCCCATTCCAGCTAAACGGCACCCCGGGGAACCCCTTTCTAGCTCTTCCTGCTGGGGAGGGAGAGGCCCATCTTGCCCTGGCAAGCCCCCAGAGCCAGTGAATTGAATCCCTGCTGGGGAGACTGGAAAAATTGAGTCTTATGGAGCCTCCGGCTTCAGTAGACCTTAGGGAGGTCTGGACTTTTCCCAGTGTTGGAGTAGATCTCAAGACATTGGAACCACAGGCCCCTTAAGGGGTGCTCTAAATTCTAGCCCACAGACAAGGATACATACCCTTTCTCAGAGCTATCTATGACCTCAGGAGCTAGAGCGGTCTTTCACAGCTGCCAAAAGGCTTCCATGCTCTCTCCCAGGTTCCTCCCTTTACCTAATCACAGCAGTTGCCCCTGGATCTGGTTACTCACTCAGCTGCAACAGAGGCCCCCAGTGTGGTGTGGGGGTAGCGGTTTGAACCCATTTACTCTGCCTGTGTGACTTTTGGTAAGTCACTTAATCTCCCTGAGCTTTAGTTTCTTCCTCTGTAAAATGGGACTCTTTACTATGGGACTTGTGAAAATAAACACACACACACACACACACACACACACACACCCCCCCACAAAATCTCTTGTGCTGGTAGGAGGAATAAAATGGCTCCTGCCTGGGCTATAGTAAATGGCCAAAATAAGCTAAGTAAAATCACCCCCAAATGATATCCAAAATCTGTGCCCTTCCTCCATATCTGCTGCCACTGAGTTCAGGGCGCCACCACCTCATGACTGGTGTGGGCAGTAGCCTCTGAATTAGTCTCTCTGCCTCTGGTCTCTTTCCTCCTGGTTCTTGATCCTCACGGTCCTCATGCTCCTGAATAACATGTCTGATTCTGTCATACCTCTTTTTAAAAAAGTTTTAATTGTATTCAATTTCTTTGACTAGGTGTTACATTCACATAGTTTAAAATTGAAGAGATGCATAATGGAATACAGCGAAAATTCTTCTTTCTACACTTCCCATCCACCCAGAGCTATTATCATCTTTGTGCATCTTTCCAGAGACTTTTTATTAATTATAAGACTATATTTGCTCATATACATGTTTATGTATGTGTGTATAAATATATATTTATGGATTTGTGTATTCTTTTTCTCTCTAGATGGTAACCATCAATGCATATTGTTCTATACTTTTCTTATTACACTTGTTATATCTTGGAGTTTATTCCCTGTCAGTATATAAGGAATTCACTGATTTTTTGACAATTATCCATTGTATTCCATTCTATGGATGTACCATAATTTGTTTAACTAATCCCTGTTAATAGAATTGAGTTTTGTTTTTTCCAGTCTTTTGCTTTTGTGAGCAATGCTATTATAACTAATCTTGTTCATAGGTAATTTTACAATATATTGATAGGATAAATTCCTAAATGTATAATATAACTGCCATGTCAAAAGGGATGTACATTTTTACTTCCGGCAGATATTGCCAATTTGTGCTCCATAAAGGTTACACCTTGAGTGCACTCACCAGTAATGTGCAAAACTGCCTGTTCCCCCAACTCTTGCCAACACTCCCAGGAAATCTGAAGCGTGTTACACAAGTTCCTTTACCTATCTTTTCAGCCTCCACTCCACTTATAGTTGGCAGGAACTCTCTGCTCCAAATACTCAGAAGTGTCACTGTATCCCCATTGTGTCATACTTTCCAGCTGCTGTAGCTCACATGCTGTTCCCTCCATCCATCCTTCAAGTCCTTGCCTAAATGCAACTACCTGGGTGATACTTCCCTGTCTTCCCTAGGCGGAATCAGTCAGTAGCTTCTTTCTCTGTTCTCCCACAGTCTTGTGTACATGAGATTTTTTATAGCACTTAGCATACTTATAATATTTGTTTACCTGCTGACATTCTAGGTCTTACTCTTCTCTGTATATCCTCAGTGAGAACTGTAAGCTCTGAATTAATGCATACTGGATGGACATGCAAGGCACTGTACTAAATCCTGTCGGGGGAACAATGATGAAAAAGGCAGGATCCTTGCTCTTGAGGAACTGGCAGAGCTTTTAGAACTCCCTGGCTCTGGATAAGTGGATGCCTGTTCATTTTAATAATTTCTATAGCTGTCACAGAATTCACATGAATCTTGCCATAAATTATATACGGAGGTGAGGGAATGCATCTGCACCCTGGAGAGAGGAGATCACACACCCAAGCCAATCCCAATCTTTTTTTTTTTTTTTTT
>NW_012107175.1:738919-742581 GCF_000951045.1 Mandrillus leucophaeus
TTTTTCTTTCTTTCCTTCCAAACAGGTGAGGAAAAGAATGACTTTGCCAAAGTAAATAGGCAACTTTGAAATGTCAAGTGCATGACAATAACACATTGTTCAGCTCTCTGCTTCTCAGAGGACATATTTCATCATAAGGCCAAACCAGATAGTCAGATGCCAAGAAGTGACAGCAAGCACAGTTTATAGTTCAAGAAACCACACAAGGAAGGAGAAAAAGTTGAGATGAAAAAGAAGCAAATACTGAAAAGTTAAGCTTGAGTATGCTGGGACCAGTCACAGAACTAAACTAGAGGAGAATTTTGAGCTTCTCATTCTCTTGACTACCTGATTTGAAACCCCAAACCTATCAGAGGAGCCTGATCCTTAATGCGGATTATTATTTTATAAATTATTAAGAAGGGCAATATCTCTCCATTTACTGAATGTCATAACAAAAGAGATAGGAGGGAAACCAAGACATTGTCTACCCAAAGAGCCCCGCATTTGGACAGTGTAAAGTCACTAAATAATTCAGCAGCTATTTGAAAGTATAGTGTTTTGTAATTTCGACAGAACCATCTTAGTCTGGCTCTCTGTAGTGCAGAATTTTAAAAAGATGCTCGCCTTAGTGAAGATCTATTTCTAGGAGAAATGAGGTTTGGTAGAAATGCTGGTCAGGAGAAAGAGGGCTGTCTAATTAGAGAGGCTTGTGTTTACTCTGACTTTAAATTTTCATGAAACTGCTGAGTCTAACCATTTTCTAGTAATATCTTTTATTTCTTTCTCTGTGCCCACATGTTTGTGCTATGACGGTACCTGTCTGCGTCCTGTATGCCCATGGAAAGGGAAACCGTTGTGTATGAGTTGACTGTTACTTGCTGACAGAAAGAAGAATGGAGCAAACAAGTGTAGCCATGAGGAACTGTTGCGGTGAGGCTGATCATGTCCTGGTCCGGCTTATTCAGAAACACCACCTGGCCAGGAGTGGTGGCTCATGCCTGTAATACCAGCACTTTGGGAGGCCAAGGTGGGCAGATCACCTGAGGTTGGGAGTTCGAGACCAACATAGAGAAAACCCATCTCTACTAAAAATACAAAATTAGCCGGGCGTGGTGGACATGCCTGTAATCCCAGCTACTGGGGAGTCTAAGGCAGGAGGATCGCTTGAACCTGGGAGGCGGAGACGTTTGGTGAGCCGAGATTGCGCCATTGTACTCCAGCCTGGGCAGTAAGAGCAAAACTCTGTCTCAAAAAAACAAAACAAAACAAAACAAAAAACAGAAACACCACCTCATCAACGCCTGGAAGAGGGCACCTCCTGCTGGAGCTGGGGTGGAAAGAAGCAAAGCAGAGAAGGACTGATCCTAAAGGAAGCCACCAAAGCGTTATTATATTTTTGTTTATTTATTTCTGACCTCACTATAGAGAGGATTTCATGCAGTTTACCATGGTACAGAAAAACTTAAAACATTCTGAGTATGACTGGAAGACGGTATAGCATTATAAATAAGAGACTACTGCGTTGGTATCTAGGCTCTACCACTCACAGGCTGCATGAACTTGGGCAGATGACTTAATCTGTGTGCTTCAGTTTTCTAATCTTTAAGATGTGGATCATAACCATGCTTACCTCCCAGGGTTGCTGTGAGGATTATGCCAGAAAATAATGTGAACTAGCAGAACAATATCTGGCACATGGTACGTTCTCAGTACTGTGATGATTCCTTTGTCCTCAGCTCCTCTGAGTCTAAGACTTAGGTTAGGTAAGTAGCTAGTTACAGGGAACAGAGCCCTGTGTTTAATGTGACTATTGAGTGAGAGCCTTCTGCAAGTACTTATTGGCAAGACAGACTTCTGTGGATGAGTTATGTAAGTGGCATCCCAGAGGTCCCGGCATGGATGCAAACCAATTAAGTTAAGCACTTACCACAATCACAAGTGCAACTCATAGGTTTAAAAGTGGGAAGAGAGTACATGTGAACTTGGCTCTGTAGTACTTTGCTTTGTCAAACCTATTAGAAATATAGCCAATGAATTCTTCACTCTAGTTCTAAATTTTGGAGCACTTTTTAATCTAATGAGGCATAGAGTTCTTGATCTTCCTCTTATTAGCTGGGCAACCTTTTAAAATACTCTCTAAGATGCCATTTCCTCATCTGTATTTAAAAAATTTAATGCAAGAATCAGAAATCACCATAGGAATTTTGAAGCACAAAGGGAGTTAACACTGGAATTAAGTACTTTAAAAATTACTAGAAGGGCTGAAGGCGGGGTTCTAGATTGCGTATGTAGAAATGACTCCTGAAACATCGCAGATAATTATGTGACCTTTTTCACAATCAGGATGGTGAGGAACCAGCAGCTTGCCACCGGAGTACCCGAGGTCCAGAACACACCATCTCAGGTACTATTCACACTATTCGGACATCAGTCTCCACTGCCACTGCAAGTATCTGGACACTGGACCACTGAAATCAGTTGCCAACCCTGCTACAAATGCCTCTGAAAGCTGTAGATGAGACATTAGTATCTCCATAATTTTTCTTGCAAGGTGAAAAACAGCAAACATAGCAGGAAATTGCCCTTTCCCTCATTTCTGCCCCCTGAATCTTGCCCAGATGCTTTTACTCCATGGAATCTAGCTCACATCTAGACCCTAACTGTAAGGAATTCAGGAAAGGAGCTAGTTTTCTAGCCTTTGGAAAACAGAAAGGTCCCTCAAAGAAGGTGGAAATTGGTGCTAAGTACCAATTGACCATATCCATCCCAGAAAGTCATGCTTGTAACTATCTTATAGAGTTATTGTAGGGATTAAGATAATAAAATACATTGAAGAATGCCTAGCAAGTGGGTAATCAATAAATTAATTATTTCTACCACTACTTCTGCAGTGGGATTCAATACTTCATCTTCTAAAAATACACAAAGGCAATCATGCTTTCTTCAGCTGCCAGGCTAATTTTGCTAGGGTGGGAGAATTCTCTACTTGGCTCAGAGGCCTCAGTGGCCTCAATGGCTCCCTTCCCATCTGAGATTATGCCATGGGTGGCTATTAAAGCCGTCCTTGTCTATGTGCAAGAGCCTTGGAGAATGCTTCCAGGGCACGCCTCTTCTCCCTCATTCAAAAGCCCCTCTCCCTATCCTGAACTCTACAGTTCCCATCCTGTTGCTTCAGGCCCAGTTTCTGATTCTCCGCTTGTCCCCCTCCTAGTGACACTTAAGCCAAATGAATTGCTTGGCTTTATCCCAATTTCACCTCTGGCTGGTGTTATTCCCACCCCATATGCAGCCTACGCCTTGGAACCCTGTTCTAGGAATGCAGCCTAAGATTCCTAGGACAGGAGTTCAGCAAATAAACTATATATAATCAGACAGAAAATGAAAGAATGACAAAAAAAGAAACAGAAAAAAGTTAGCCAGGCGTAGTGGTAGGCACCTGTAGTCCCAGCTACTTGGGAGGCTGAGGCAGGAGGATCACTTGAACCTGGGAGGCAGAGGTTGCATAAGCCAAGATCGCGCCCACTCCAGCCTGCTGGGTGACAGAGTGAGACTCTGTCTCAAAAAAAAAAAAAAAAAAAAAAAAAAAGCTCCAAGATAAAGCTCTAGTAAAACAGGTTGGTCCAAGGCAAACACATATGGGAAATGGGGAAAATGGATTTTCAATGCTTTTCCACCCCCAT
>NW_012107175.1:742631-744912 GCF_000951045.1 Mandrillus leucophaeus
AGTTAGCCAGGCGTAGTGGTAGGCACCTGTAGTCCCAGCTACTTGGGAGGCTGAGGCAGGAGGATCACTTGAACCTGGGAGGCAGAGGTTGCATAGCCGTGATCCGGCCACTGCACTCCAGCCTGGGCGACAGAGCGAGACTCTGTCTAAAAAAAAAAAAAAAAAAAAAAAAAAAGGTCCCCAGAGCTCCAAGATAAAGCTCTAGTAAAACAGGTTGGTCCAAGGCAAACACATATGGGAAATGGGGAAAATGGATTTTCAATGCTTTTCCACCCCCATTTTGTTGCTGTTCTTGACTCATTTCTCAATTACATATTGAGCTTGGGAGTTGCCCTTTTACTCAGGATCATAACAGACATTCTCAACAAAGCTTAGTTATTCTATATTTCAATTTTGTTCAGGATCTTAGAAAGTGATAGAATGGTCAGTTAGCTCAGGGGTTCTCAAGCCTGCCTGTGCCTTAGCTCAGCTCATTTGAATCAGAATCTCAAGGGGGCAGGTGAGGTCTGGGCAACGATAGTTTCAAAAGCTGTTGAGGAAGAATAGTTACAATGTGCAGGGTACATTGTAGAGTCCAGAACCACGGGGTTAACTAATCTGACAACCTAAATAGGGTTGACGTATTAATGTGTGCAAATGTCTTTTTTTTTTTTTTTTTTGAGACGGAGTCTCGCTCTGTCGCCCAGGCTGGAGTGCCCTGGTGCGATCTCTGCTCACTGCAAGCTCCGCCTCCCGGGTTTACACCATTCTCCTGCCTCAGCATCCCGAGTAACTGGGGCTATAGGCGCCCGCCACCACGCCTGGCTAATTTTTTGTAATTTTTAGTAGAGACGGGGTTTCACCGTGTTAGCCAGGATGGTCTCAATCTCCTGACCTCGTGATCTGCCTGCCTCGGCCTCTCAAAGTGCTGGATTACAGGAGTGAGCCACTGCGCCCGGCCTTAATGTGTGCAAATGTCTTAATATACTGCCCCTACTAGGACAGTTCTATTTCTCTTTCCGGACTGTCTGCAGACGGTACCATAAGTCAAAAAGTAATTTCATTATGGCATCTCCAGGCCCCATGGCAGTATAAAGCAATAGGTAAAGTTTTGGGGTGGGACAATATTTTAATATCCCTTGGGTTATATCATTCAAGCAGGTCACTTTTCCATGTATGCAGAGAACCAGTCCTGGAAGCTAATATTTACTTATTGATAAAAAATATTTTATTCTGTAAATGAAATTATACTTTATTTTTCTGTGTAATCCTGAGCAAGTTACTTAACCTCTCTTGGTTCCCATTTCTTTCTTTCTTTAATATGAAGAATAATAGTAGCGACCTCAGAGAGTTGTACTGTGAAAATTATATGAAAAGTACCTGGCACCTTAGAAGTGAAAAATAAATTTGACCTATTACTGGATGATCATTTATTTATTGGCACTGTGTTTAGGAGCCATTTGAAAACTAGGTGATGTGAGCAGGTAAATAAATTGGATATTCTCATGTCTGTGATCAATGGAAGAAATTAAAGTGTTTCCTTCCAGGAACCCCTGGAGCGCTACTCAGCATGGAATAACCTTAAAGGAAATTTCCAATAACGATGGCAAGTTTAGGGTTACTGACTGGGTTTGTATATCCAAGTCGAACTGCCCTGCTTGGAAGTTGCAGAGTCAACGGAACAGGTAGCATGTTCTGAGTTGTTTGCTCCACCACTTTTCACATGAACTAGATTGCCCAGGTTTGTGATATGAATAAGGCCAACATAGACACAGAAAGACAAGGGGTGATAGGATATCCAAGATGTTCTAAATACCATACATTCGCCAGGGCATGAATGGCAATCCTGAAAATTTAGAAACAGCTCATGTACAAAAATGCCAGGTAGACTATGAAGTGTTTGCTCATTGATTTCACGAGCCATGATGAGCACTTACTGTGTGTTGGGCATTGAGGTAGTGCTATGAAGAAAAAGGTAAGACATAGGCCCATAGACCCAGCCCTCAAGAGGACAGGGACTCCTGGGACACTGACCAAAGAAGAGATGATTATTTTTATTTATTTTGAGACAGGGTCTTGCTCTGTCACTCAGGGTAGAGTGCAGTGGCATGATCACAGCTCATAGCAGCCTTGACCTCCCAGGCTCAATCCTCCTACCTCAGCCTCCTGAGCAGCTGGACTACAGGCACACGCCGTTGATTTTTGTATTTTCTTTTTTTGTAGGGATAGGATTTTGCCGTGTTTCCATGTTGCTCAGGAGATAATTATTAAACAATGAAGCTGAAAGTAATAGTTTCAGGCA
>NW_012107175.1:746027-767540 GCF_000951045.1 Mandrillus leucophaeus
AATGCAGAAAAGCTAATAAATACATTTGATAACCTTGGGCTGGTTATCACTGGCACAACTGGAGCCCAGCCTCCCTGGAGACCCTCTGAGGAACAAGGTACATTGTGCCTCAGTGGAACTGTCCCTCTGAAAGATGGGAAGCTGGGCATTTATCCACTCACTCTTATGCCCAACTATGGTGTGCCTGGGCTAGGTGCCATCCTTAGCCTTGGAGAAAGCCTGAAGGCAGAATAGCTGACAAACATCAAAGGGGGCACATAAAGTGACCCTGTGCAAAGAGCTACCCACCACAGCGCTGAAATCACACATAGGGAGGGCACCGAAAGCCCCTGCAATATCCAAACAGGTCTCCACTGAAGGGTTCTGTCCTCATGTCTCCTGTGCGGTGTTTATCAACAACTCAGAAATCTGGAAGGCTGGCAAATTCAGGAACAGCACAGAGTTGGGAGAAAAAAAATTCAATGAGTACCAAGTTCTGAAAGATCTCAAGAGATTGGAATGGTGAACTAGATTTAAGGGTAGAATTTAAATAGGCAGGAATGCAAATTAAAAATTCATATACAGTTCCAAACAAATGCAAAGGGAAAGGATTGGAAAACATGGCTTAACAGATGAAGATTTTAAGCAACCAAAATACACGTGGGTTTGAGTTAAACCTGAACATAATATGTGTTTAGGTTTCTGTTTCCAATAGAAATTTTATTCCATCTCACATTGCAATTTCTGTTCTGAATGAGGGAATAAAAGACCCATGGGACTCTCAACCAGTAGCAAGCTGGGCTGGGTGTGGGTTCCACCGTAGAAGGTGGTACTCCACCATTGAGTACCTGGATGCACAGACTAACCAACTAGAGCAGGGTACAGGAGAATCCCCAGTGTTGCCTGTGAGTGATAGAGAGGCAGAAACCATGTTCTTTTGGCTGAAGGGACTGAGGGAGCTTAGCCCAGAAAAGAGAACCCTCAGAGAGGGAGGAGCGGAGGCAAGACAGGAGTGCTTACCTCAGATATCTCAAGTACCGAGCATGGTGACTCGTCTGTAATCATGCCTGTAATCCCAGCACTTTGGGAGGCCAAGGAGGAAGGATTGCTTGAGCTCAGGAACTCAAGACCAGCTGGGGCACATAGCAGAACCACATCTATACAAAAAAAGTACAAAAATTAGCCAGTTGTGGTGTCACATGCCTGAGGTCCCAGCTACTTGGGAGACTGAGGTGGGAGGATGGCTTGAGCCCAGCAGGTCAAAGCAGCAGTGAGCTATGATTGCGCCACTGAACTCCAGCCTGGGTGACAGAGTAAGACCCTGCCTAAAAAAGGAAAAGAAATATCTCAAGGGTGCTTGAGGGGAAGCAGTGAGAGGGAGGAGGCATTATGGTCGAAAGCATGGGATGTAGACTTAGACACACTTGGGTGTGTGGGAATCCCATTATGGTGGTTGTTGACCCCCTAGCCTTGGTCAGGTTGTCCGTAAAATGACGCACTAATGATGCCTATGTCATGTGGTTGTTGTGTGGATCAAATGAGATGTATACATAAATTGCTTAGCAAAGTATCTACACACATATAAGAGATGCTCAAATAATGATAGCTAGGCACTTACATGAAAGAAGAATTTGACTTGATCTCTGTGGCCACACATTGTTGACCTGAGACAACTAGAAGTAAGTGATTTGAGCTCAATTTACAGAAGGCCTCTGACACCATCAGAGTGGTCCAAAAATTGGATAGACTGCCTTTGGAAGAATAAAGTCCCCAGTACTGGCCAGAGCCAGTCAGATGGCCTCTGGCTGAACCCTTAGAGGAGATTCCAGAGCTCTTTAAGTCTACTTCTGGACTCTTCACTAGGCCTCTGCCATCCCCTGTGTTCAGCCTGGAGTCACCAGTGGTGAAGGTTTCCATGGGAACCACGAAGGGTTCAGAACTCTGTGTCTGAACACTGCATCCCAGAGGGAAGAGACAAGCACTGAAGTAGTCTCCTCAGTAATAGTATGCATTTTTTAAACTGTCTAATTAAATATTAACCCCAGAGACAGAGCATTAATGGGTCTCCTATGTAAACTGTGTGCGTCTCATAACCATCCGGGAAAGGGCTTAGGTAGATAGAACACTCCAAGGAAATTAAACCTATATACACATCTCCTGACTCCATGCCATCATGACAAATGGCACAGAGGGCTGCCCTGGGGTCACTGCCCTCTTCGTATCTCCGTTATTGACCAGAGCAGCCCTTCCACTGGTGCTTCAGGTGAAAGTAGGGTGGGGGTGTCATGAGGAAGGGCCTGGAGCAAACTTGACATCTTTGATCCTTTTCTGCCTTTCTTTCTCACCTACTTTTTCTTCCATCTGTGGAATTCCAAAATAATAGATTCACTAGAGGGGATGGAGGCAAAGGGTGAAAGAAGTAGAGGGGCGGTTTCGGGATTAAACATAGGCATGGTGGGAGACAGTGGAGTAACTGGGAATCAGAAGACATAGGCTTTTGCCTAAGCTTTGTGATCTTGGACAAATTTCATTGATCACTCTGGGCCCCAGGCTCATTTCTTGAAAAAAGAAAATGAGGATCTGAATGACAGAGATTTATTTCATTTTTACAGACTGGATCTAGCTCTGTTGCCCAGGCTGGAGTGCAGTGGCATGATCATGGTTCACTGCAGCCTTACACTCCTGGGTTCAAGCAATCTTCTTGCCTTGGCCCTCCCAAGTAGCTGGGACTCTAAGCACAAACTACCACACCAGCTAAGTTTTTTAATTAATTAGTTTTATTTCTTGTAGAGAAGAGGTCTCGCTATGTTGTCTAGGCTGGTCTCAAACTCCTGGTCTCAGGCAGTCCTCTTGCCTCCCCAAATGCTGGGATTACAGGTGGGATCCACTGTGCCTGCCCAAGCAAACATTTCTGAAGATCTCCTATGTGCCTGGGTACAGTGATGAATAAGGCCTAGTTTCTAACTTTGAGGAGCTCACTGTATAGATCACAGGGTCTTAATCTGGAGTCCATATATCCTTAGGTGGTCAAAGTATGACCTTCCAGGAATCTGTGAAATCTTTGCATTTGCACATCAAATTTGTGTGTATGTATTTTTTTTTGTCAGGGAGGGCGGGGACTTGCTTTCTTCAACTTCAAGTTCTTTTTATTTTGAGATGGTGTCTCGCCCTGTCTCCCAGGCTGGAGTGCAGTGGTGCGATCTCAGCTCATGGTAGCCTCCACCTCCCAAGCAATTCTCCTGCCTCAGCTTTCCAAGTAGCTGGGATTACAGGCACCCACCACCACACCTGGCTAATTTTTGTATTTTTAGTAGAGATGGGGTTTCACCATGTTGGCCAGGCTGGTCTCAAACTCCTGACCTCAAGTGATCCACCCGCCTTGGCCTCCCAAAGTGCTGAGATTACAGGCATGAGCCACTGTGCTTGGCCTCTTCAAGTTCTTATAGGGATTCATGACCCTCCAAACAATTAAGAATCCCGGGCCCTCTTTCAGTTCTTCCCAAACTTCCCTCTGTCATTTGTGTGCTCTTTATCATCTTTGCTGTATCTGCACATCACTTGTGCATAATTTAATTTTTCTTTAAAATAAAATTGGATGCAAGATATCTACTTTGACAAAACCCATGAAATTGTGAGTTGGTGATATATAATGTAGATATATAAAACAAATCCATTAAAATAAAAATTAAAAAATGTTTTTTAGCATGCTATCCCAAATAACCCTCCATTACCACCAATGCTACATATCTCAGCAGCAGCAGCAAGCGCTGGTCTGGTGGTTCCCTCAAAACCCTTCCAGCTGCAGGCACATTAGGAGTTTTCCACCCACCTTACATCCACCTCTCCTCAAGCTCCCCTGTAACCAGTCAAAGGGCAGATATGAATGTCACACCTTTCCCCATTGTCTAACTTTGTGATCAGACATCGTTTGAGGCAGCCGCCAAACCCCAGCATTGTCCCCACACCCAGGCCGGCAGCAGGGGACCCCACGTCTCCACCTTGAGGCTCCACCTTGAGCCTCCCCTCCCTGCTGTGGAGGCCTGCGCTCCTGGCCTTGCCGCCGCCTGGCTGACTTTCTCGTGAATGACAGGGGCTGGCAGAAGGCTGGCAGTGAGTGGAAGCAGTCCTGACACCCGAGCTGTGTGCGACGCGCTAATTACACTGATGTGGGGTCTGGGCCGCGCAGTCCTTTGCTCAGAGGAAGGATGCGATGCAGGCGCGGGGAGCGAGCGGCACTACAGAGGAAACGCGGGAGCAGCAGCACCTAGGCGCATCCATAATTTATAAAATGCCAGCAGCAACAAAGGCAAAGAGGGACCAGAACCAGGAGAACAGAATAGCATAAAGCTTTTTAATGGTCTTTTTCTATTAATGTCAGATGGGCGACCGTTTTTCAAGTGGGTGGAAGGGTTCCAAGGCCCCACAGTTCAGTCACAAAAGCTAAATGCTGCCATTTACTCCTCCTCCCTAAGCTTTACCGAAGAGTTTAGTTGTCCTAGAAGCCAAACGTAATATTTGAGGTTCATGTGGGCATCTGATTCTTCTAAAGGAGCTGCCTTTAGAAGAATCTAAAAAACTATAACTGGTTCTTTTGTGATTAGTTATTGTTCAGTGTAACTGAGAGCATCCATCTCTTTCTTCCTTGATTTGTAAGATTATTTTTCTACTTTTAATATTAAGTGACGCTGAATATTACAGCGTCACTGTAATATTACAGCCCACAGAGGGCTACTCATGTAGAGGACGCATTAGGCATCAGAGATATTCTTCATTCCAAGGTGTTCCTGGATTCAAGAGGAAACCCTTGGAGAAAACTTGCCAATAAAGAATGTACAGGAAGAAAATATTGGCCAAGGACATTATTTTTCTACTTCGAATGTCTACGATATGTTGATCCAATGGGCAAGATACTTCTGGAGTATGATGATGGCTAGTACAAGTGTTCTATGATCAAAGAAAATTCCGGGTTCGGTGGATGGAATTAGGCCTAAATAACAAAAGAGCAAGGCTGTGCGCGGTGGCTCACGCCTGTAATCCCAGCACTTTGTAAGTTTGAGGTGGGCGGATCATTAGGTCAGGAGTTCGAGACCAGCCTGGCCAACGTGGTGAAACCCCATGTCTACTAAAGATACAAAAAAATTAACCAGCGTGGTGGTGCACACCTGTAATCCCAGATACTTGGGAAGCTGAGGTAGGAGAATCACTTGAACCCAGGAGGTAGAGGTTGCAGTAAGCCAAGATCACACCATTGCACTCCAGCCTGGGCAAGAGGGCAAGCCTCCATCTCAAAACAAACAAACAAACATAAAAAAAACCAATAAGCAGCCAAAGAAGAAATCATCCAGGCTGGGCATCGTGGCTCATATCTATAATCCCAGCACTTTGGAGGGCTGAGGGGGGCAGATCACCTAAGGTCAGGATTTTGAGATCAGCCTGGCCAACATGGTGAAACCCTGTCTCTACTAAAAATACAAAGATTAGCCAGCCGTGTTGGAGTGCACCTGTAATCCCAGTTACTCGGGAGGCTGAGGGAGGAGGAGAATTGCTTGAACCTGGGAGGCAGAGGTTGCAGTGAGCCAAGATTATGCCACTGCACTCCACCCTGGGCGACAGAGTGAGACTCTGCCTCAGAAAAAAAAAAAAAAAAAGAAGTAATCCAGGGTAGCAAAAGGAAGAGAAATTGGTGCCAAAGCAGATTTGAAATATTCACCAACCTCAGATCACTGATGCTTAATTTGGATGCCAGGATGACTCATTCCAGTATGTATTAGTTTCTTAGGGCTGCTGTAACAAAGTACTTCTTAGCAAAAATTTTGTATCTAGCCAAATTTTCTAGATGGGTGGTTTAAACAACAGAAACTTCTGGAGGCTAGCATTCCTTGATAAGGTGTCCATAGGGTTGGCTCCTTCAAGACTCGGAAGGAAAATCCATTCCTAGTTCCTAATGTTTTCCTGGACATCTTTGGCATGCCATGAAGGTGTTGTCAATCTCTGCCTTCATCTTGGCATTCTCCCTGTGTACACATCTCTGTTTAAATTTCCCATTTTAATAAGGACACAGTAATCTTGACCATCAGCAAAGATTCTATTTCAATTAAAGTCACAATCATAGGTACTGGGGGTTAAGGCTTCACTATCTTTTTTTCCAGGGACTCAATTCAACCCATAGCACAGTGTACGTTGTGTTATTTTTCTACCTTCCCACAATTTCCCTAGACAAATTCTTCCATTCAGTCCATGTTAGAAGCTGGATGAGCCCTACATTCAAAGAATTTATCGTCTAAACCAACAATGTTGACATAACTAGCACAAGCGTGCCCCCAAAGAAGGAAACCTGACTTTTGAGAACAATTTGGCAATATCTATTAAGGTTGAAGATGTGCATATCCTATAACTCAGTCATTTCACATCTAGAGACACAAGAAGACATGCAGAGGGATGTTCACTGCACCACTGTTTACATTAACGAAAACCAAGAAACAACCTAAAGTTTCAGCAGTAGGGAAATGGGTAAATTGATTATGTGATTCTGTATGACAGATTAAATAAATGCAACAGATCTATGTGTCGCAACACCAATAAATCTCAAAAATATAGTTTTTTTTTTTTTTTTTTTTTTGGAGAGGGTTTTGCTGTGTCACCCAGGCTAGAGTGCAGTGGCACAGTCACAGCCCGCTGCAGTCTCTACCTCCCAGGCTCAGGTGATGCTCCCACTTCAGCCTCCCGAGTAGCTGGGACTACAGGTGCATGCCACCACGCCCGGGGTCTCACTCTGTCACCCATGCTAGAGTGCCATGGTGCAAGCCTAACTCACTACAGCCTCAAACTCCTGGGCTCAGGTGATGCTCCCACTTCAGCCTCCCGAGTAGCTGGGACTACAGGTGCATGCCACCACGCCTGGCTAATTTTTGTATTTTTAGTGGAGATGGGGTTTCATCATGTTGTCCAAGCTGGTCTTGAACTCCTGGGCTGAAGGGATATGCCTGTCTCAGCTTCCCAAAGTGCTGGAATTATAGGCGTGAGCCACCACACCAGGCCAAAAATGCCTTCTTAATTACATTAAGATAGTGGTTACTTCAAGGGGCTGGAAGGAAATGGAATGGTGAAGAGGTTCAAAAGTTATATCTACTGTAACATTTGGGTCTAGGACAAATACTTTTATTTATTTATTTATTTATTTTGAGATGGAGTCTTGCTCTCTTGCCTACAGGCTGGAGTGCAGTGGTAGGATCTCAGCTTACTGCAACCTCTGCCTCCTGAGTTCAAGTGATCCTTCTGCCTCAGCCTCCCCAGTAGCTGGGATTACAGGAGCACATCACCACGCCCAGCTAATTTCTTTGTATTTTTAGTAGAGATGGGGTTTCACCACGTTGGCCAGGCTGGTCTCGAACTTCTGATCTGAAGTGATCCGCCTGCCTCAGCCTCCCAAAGTGCTGGGATTACAGTGAGCCACTGCACCCGACCTGGGACTAATACTTTAAAATTTGTTAATTTGTGTGGTGTGTCCTTGGTTTTATTACACTATTCTCTGTGCTTTTATCTTTCATTGAAAATAATAATAAATTTAAACTGCTTTATGAAAAACATTTTAGAGATCTACTATAGATTTTTTTAAAGTTTTCACTTTTTAAAAGAATTCACTTCATATGTTTACACAAATGTGTACATGAATTTTCATAGTATTATTATTCGTAATAGCCAAAAAGTGGAATCAACTCAAATGTCCATCAACTAGATGAATGGATAAACAATTTGTATGATGCTTATGAAATGGAATATTATTCAGCCCTAAAAATAAGTGAAGTGCTGATACATGCTACAAAATGGATAAGCCTTGAAAAACATCATGCTAAAGAACATAAGATAGACACAGAAGAACACATATTATATATGATTCCTTTATATGAAATGTACAGAATAGACAAATCCATATAGAAAGTAGATTACTAGTTGTCAAGAGCTGGGGAGAGTGAGGAATAGGGAGTGACTACTAGTGAGTTTGGGGTTTCTTTGGGTATGATGAAAATATTTTGAAATTAGATAATGGTCATTGCTGCACATCTCTGTGGATGTACTAAAAACCACTGAATTGTACACTTTTATAGGGTGACTTGTATGGTATATGAATTACATCTCAATAATTTTTTTTTAAAGAATTCACTTATATGAGCAGGGTTCCTTTAATTAACAGTTCTCTCAGTACTTTGCTTTTGTGTTTGTTTTTGTTTTTGAGTGCTGGGATTACAGGTGTGAGCCACTGCTCCCAGCCTCTCTTAGTGCTTTGAAAGACTGAGTATTAAAAGAGCATCTAAGCCGGGCGTGGTGGCTCACGCCTGTAATCCGAGCACACTGGGAGGCTGAGGTGGGTAGATCACGAGGTCAGGAGATCGAGACCATCCTGGTTAACACGGCGAAACGCCATCTCTACTAAAAATACAAAAAATTAGCCAGACATAGTGGTGGGCACCTGTAGTCCCAGCTACTTGGGAGGCTGAGGCAGGAGAACGGTGTGAACCTGGGAGGCAGAGCTTGCAGTGAGCCAAGATCGCGCCACAAGGACTCTAGCCTGGGCTACAGAGCGAGACTCCGTCTCAAAAAAAAAAAAAAAAAAAAAAAAAAGAGCATCTATATGCACAGAGAAGATCAAAATGTTAGGGATCGTTATCTCTCAGTGGTTGGATTAAGGGCAATCTTTCGGTCTTTTTGAAAAATTATTTTTCTATATTTTGTAAATGTTCTACAATAAACATTCTAATTTCACAATAATTTTTAAAAGAATTGTTTCAAGATATTAATTGCTTAACATAAGTGGATAGCACAGAAATTTATTTTTATTTATTTTTAAAATTTTTATTATTTTATTTTATTTTTCCATAAGTTATTGGGGTACAGGTGATATGTGGTTACATGAGTAAGTTCTTTAGTGGTGATTTGTGAGATTTTGGTGCACCCATCCCCTGAGCAGTATACACTGCACTCTATTAGTAGTCTTTTATCCCTTGCCCCCCCACCCTTCCCCCCAAGTCCCCAAAGTCCATTGTTTCATTCTTATGCCTTTGTGTCCTCATAGCTTAGCTCCCATATATCAGTGAGAATATACGATGTTTGGTTTTCCATTCCTGAGTTACTTCACTCAGAATAATAGTCTCCAATCTCATCCAGGTCACTGCAAATGCTGTTAATTCATTCCTTTTTATGGCTGAGTAATATTCCATCGTATATATACATACCACAGTTTCTTTATCCACCCGTTGATTGATGGGCATTTGGGTTGGTTCCACGATTTTGCAATTGTGAACTGTGCTGCAATAAACATGCATGGCACACAGAAATGTAGAGCTAAAAGTAACAATGACTGCTAAAATTTATTGGGTGCTTACTTTGTGCCAAGTACTGTGCATTGTTGTGCATTGCTCACAAAGACAAGGACAAACCTCACTTTAAAAACATCGATTATGGGGCTCAGAAACATTAAGAAACTTGCCCAAGAGAATATAGCTAGGAAAAACTAGAGTTAAATTCCGTCTTCGAAAGCCATAATTGTTAACTGCCACACTATCATGCCTCTGAAGACTGAAGCTCAGGCAGAAATGAGGCCATTCCAAACTTGGGAGCCCAGAGAAAAACGGGTGTTTGTTAATTCAACAACAACAAAATCCCCAAATCATTTACATGTATCTTTCCAGAAACACACCTGTTGTTTACTTTATCATATTTGTCCATAACCTTTTTGCAACTCTTTCTCTAGAATTAAGTTAAAAAGAAAAAGATCTTGACATTTCTTTTTGCATACAATTAAGCGATCACTGGGATACATACAGGCCAATTCTAGTCTGGGATAACAAGGAAGTGTACAAGGTTATTTAACTACAAAGGCATTAGAATTCTCAGCCTGCTACATGTGCCCAGCACAAAGAAAAGTGGATATTTGATTGCTCTCCAGTTTCTCTGCCTGGGGATTCAGCCAAATGGAATCATCCAGACTCAAAACATACTTTGGGGCCTGAATTTCCTATTTCAGCTATCTCCACTAATCAAATGAGCCAGGTGGGGGAGGTGCACAGCTCACATGCTCCATCCATCAATGTCCCAGGCTGAATTTTGGGATTTGAAACTCTAATTCAGAGGAAGGAGGAAGATTGACCAGAGGGAGGGCAACAGCATGTTCTGCTGTAACACATGGAGATTTGTCTATATATTTATGCCCAGGAAGGAGATAGACAATGAAGAGGCAGGTAGAAATTATAGCCAAAGAATGGGTGCTGCTGCCAAGAAAAGCTACACTGGAGGAAATCTTGGTTTAAATGTTTATTATTCAAGGCTCAACTACATGAGATCTTGCATGCAGCTTAACACTCCGGTACTTGAATCTCCCTGGGGATGTGGTGAATACCCAGTCTCTATTCCCTCTTCCGGCACCTCAGTTTTCCTTGGGACATATCCACTACCCCTCTTCATGGGGCTGTCAATTAAGACATCCTTCTCTCCCCTAGGCAAAGGTTAGTTTGTGACCCAAGCAGGCTGCATCCTGAGAGTGCTACCTTTAAGAGAGAGTTCTTAGCAGTTCCTGCCACACAGGTGCCCAAAACTGCTTTGGTTCCTGTCCTTTCTGGTACTTTAGTTTTGTGTGTTTGTTTGTGTGAGCTCTCTCATAGCCTTTGGATAAATCTCTCCTTTTTTTTTTGTTTTTGTTTTTGTTTAGTCAGTTTCCTATCACCTAGCCGATGAGTCGCCCTGCTATAATTCATGTTACTGTGTTTCCATTTCATGATGTTTCAATGGTTAAAGAGAAACTTGAATTTAGAAACCATTCTGAGGATAATCACAAAAATAACTAGTGGGTAATAGATTTTTGGAGCCTACTTAAGGAAATATAATTTTGTTCCAAGAAAGGAAATTTGAGATGAGTTAGAATAACTTTCTTTGGCTGAGTTGGTGCTTTCAACATGGAAAGTTGAGGAAATTATCATGGAAATTCGGCTGGGTGCAGTGGCTTATGCCTATAATCCCAGCACTCTGAGAGGCCAAGGTGGGCAGATTGCTTGAGCCCAGGAGCTTGAGACCAGCCTGGGCAACATGGTGAGATCCTGTCCTTAATTTAACAACAAAAAAAAGAAATTATCTTAGAAATTTGGAAATTCACATGAAAATGTTTTCCTTGAGATATTTTGACACCTGGGATCAATGTGTCTTTTAAGAGAGAATTTGTGTGAAGATTTGGCCCCAATTCTTTTTTTAATTCCCCTTTGAATATAGGTATAACGAGTTTCTTCAAATAATTGTTTACATTTGTTGTCTAGAATTTTCATCTCCTAGTTACTCCTTAATTCACTGCAGTCTGGTTTCTGCCTTCTCAGCTGCCACAGTTACATCCAGAGAGCTCTTTCCAAGCCCTATTGTTTGGCCTTTTGACAATATTTCACACTGTTGACAACTTCTTTCTTCCCAAACACTTTCTTCCTTTGACTTCCATGACTTCACATTCTCCTGATTTTACCCTCCTATTTCTTTGGCTGATTTCCTCTCAGCTTCTTTTGGAGGTTCCTTCTTCTGCCTTTCCCTTAAATGTTGATACTTTCCAGCGCTTTGACTTAAGTCTTCCTTTCTCCATACCCAACACAGATGATGGCTTGTTTCATTCCCATGGTTTCAATTACCATATATTTGCAAATAATTCTTAATGTGCCTCTCCCCACACCTCTCTTTCTCCTTCCTAAGTTCCAGATCCTGTGTATAGCTGCTCTTTGAAATATTCTTTTGGATATGTCACAGACCACCTCAATCCCAACATTTCGAACATTTATTCTTCCACGTACTATATTTCAGTGAATGGTATAATGAGCCACTCAGTTTTCAAAGTCAGAAACTGGAGCATCCTCTTTGACTCTTCCCTTTCTTTGACTCTCCAAAGCTAATAAATCACTCAAGACCTGTCAATTCAACCCCCTGAAACATCTTGTGAGTCCATTCATTTCTCTCCAGCTCCATTGCCATATGCCTAGTCCAGGCCACCATTGTCTCTCACCCCCATGACTGCAACAGTCTTCCAGTGAATTTTGCTGTCCCTACAGGTGTTTTCCTCCAACTTTTTATCCACATCAAGCTGCCAGAGTGAACTTTTCAAAGCACAAATTAATGATGTCTGTTTAAACTCAACAATGCTGCCCCTAAGATGAAGCCCACATTCTTGATATAATGACTAACCTTCCAACATGCTCTTGCCAGCCTCTCCAGCCCCATCTCCATCTGTTTTCTCTTGCCTCCCTGTGCTCTAGGCACCATGAACTCTCAAATACTGCTCTCTGTCTCCATCAGGCTCTCACACGTGTTCTTACTGCCTAGAACACTTTCATCCTTCCTTCTTTTCACCTAACTCCTTCTAAACTTCTGCATCTCTTTTTCCTGCAATCCTTCCATGAGCTTTTCCCTCCTTCCTTCTTCTCCTCAAATGGGTTAGGTGCCTCTGTTATGTATTCATGTAAGACTCTCCCCAGTCATATTCCTTGTTACAGCACATTGAAATCATCTGTATTTAGCCACATGACTATGAAATTGGGGGAGATCAGGGACCACGGTTTCTCACCATTGTATACCTAGTATCTAGCTAATAGTACTCATTCTGCATTTGTTGAATGAACTAAAATTAATTACATAAAAGAATAGTTGCTCCTTATCACTACCAAGAATGCAAGAAGAGGAAATAATTAAATAGAAGCGTGGGAAGTTTGATTAAGCTATTTGAAAAATATCTCTATAAGTTTGAGTTAATAAACGCTAGTCTTGCTCTTCTGGGGAATGATGTCATCTCCTCAGGAGACATAAAAATACAACAACAGCGAGAGTTTTAGCTGCTTAGCAAAGCAGCTAGAAGAGAAGACTAGATGACATCTCCAGACCTATGTTGGTTCTATGAATTCGTGAAAAGCTTGCCAAATTTGGGATCTGGCTGATTCAACAAAGTGCTTTTAATCTACTTCTATGTGATAAGATTATATGCACATTATAAAAATGTGCATTATTAAAAGATGAATAGCTTAAATTCTGAGAGGAATTATAATTTTCCCTTACATATATCTTTGACTGCTGTGTTTCCTGTTTACACTTCATCATACTCAATGAAAATCGTCTACCTACTCTGAACCTGTATCCCTGCAGCTGAATGTGCTGGAGAAAATCCCATAACCACATTGGCAGGTCTTACCTTAAAAGGATAGCTTTGAAGCTCAAGTGGCTCCTTATGCTGCCAAGCAACCTTTTATTTGCCCTGGATTCATTCACTCTCCTATAGCCGAGGCACCTATTTTACACATTTTCCTCTCTAAGTCTCCATCATCTTCTCTGCAATCCTCATTTTTAACTGGTGAGTCAGTTTTATACTTCATTGAAAAAGCTGAAGCAATCAGCGACCAAACCTAAACCTCCCATTTTCCTCCATCTACTCTGCCTTCTTGTTATTGTCGACAAACTTTTCATACACTATCTAAAGCCGACTCCTTTTCTTTTGAACTACATCCTTTTCTTTCTCACCTACTTCAATACATAACTCCAGCAAATCTGTCCTTTCTGCCCACATAATCAAATTTTTACTCTCTATGACACATTTTTTGCTCTGTTGTTCCTACCTTACAAAAACCTTCTCTTGACTCCATTCCGCCAGCTGCTACCCCACTCCTTTGCTTCCCCTTTTGTCAAAACTTCTCAAGAGTTGTCTATCCTTCCTGTCTTCAACTTCTCTTCTCTCAATTTCTCTCTTTTTAAAAAAATTTTGTTTTCAAAAAATAGAGATCAGGTCTTGCTCTGTTGCCCAAGCTGATCTTGAACTCGTGGGCTCAGTAATCCTCCTGCTTCGGCTTCCCAAAGTGCTGGGATTACAGGTGTGAGCCACTGCACCCAGTCTCTCAATCTCTCTTGAACCCAATTCAGTCAAGTTCCTCCAAACTGCTCTTATCATGTTTACTGATAACCTCCATTTGGCTAAAGCCAATGGTTAATAATCAATCCTCATCATTCTAAACCCATAAGCAGCATTTGACCAGTGGATGTCTCCTTTCTCTTTGATACACTTTTTCACTTCGCTTTCAGGATAACACGTTCTCTTTATTTTCTTCTATCTCACTGCTTAATCCTTCACAATCTCCTTCTCTCGTTCCTCCTCTTCTCTCCAAGCTCTTAACTGCAGTGTCCTGGGCTCAGTCCCTGTACCTCTTCTCCATCTACACACACTATATTGGTCATCTTATCATGCTCTGTCTCAATTCTGTTGACTCACATATCTTCATTTCCAGTCTTCATCTCTCTCCTGAACTTAAGACTTACATATCCAACTGCTGATTCAACATCTCCACTTGGGTGTCTAATAGACTCTTGAGACTTAATGTGTCCAAGGCTGAACTCCTGGCCATCCTCACTAAACCTGCCCTAGCCCAGCCATCCTTTCCCATCTCTGTGTATTGTAATTCCATCCTTCTAGTTGCTGAGGCCAAAACCCATCGTGTCATTCTTCACTCCAATTCATCAGCAAATCCTGTTAGCTCTGTCTTCAAAATATGTCTTCCCCTTCTTACACCTCCACGGTTACCACCCTAATCCAGGATGTTGTCATTTCTTACAATAGCCTCCTAACAAATAGGTTCCCCTGCTTCTACCCTTGCCCCTCCTTGCTCTGTTCTCAACAGAGCAGTTAACAGAAGTCAGAGTACGTCTCAAAATCATTGCTCAGAACCATTCCCTCAGGGTAAACACTGAAGTTTTTGCAGTGGCCCACAAGGCCCTGTGTGGACTGGAGTCTTGCCCACTCCCTGACTTCATCTTCTATACCTCTTCCCTGCTCATGGCATTCCAGACACTGGCTTCCCTGATGTTATGTGAACATGCCAGGCCACTCTGCCTTAGGATCTTTGCTGCGACTCTTCCCTCTGCCTGGAATGCTCTTCCCACAGACATCTATTTGCCTATCTTTCTCACTTCCCTTAAATCTGTGATCAAATCTCACCACCTGCCCTTCTGAACATCCTCTATAACACTCCCCAGGCCCAGCACTCATTCTCTTTACCTGCTTACCTTTGTGTTTTTTAAAAAACAAAACTTATCACTTTCTAATTTACTTATTCTTCTTACTGTCTATTTTCTGACTCTTTGTAGATTTATATTCTACAAGAGCAGGGAACTTTGTTTTCAGATGTAATTTTCCCAAGCCTCTAGAATGGAAAGGATTTCTCATCTTTGACACTACTGACCTCTGGGCTGCATGACTCTTTGACGTAGGAGGCTGTTCTGTGCATTGTAGGATGTTTAGCAGCATCTGTGACCTCTAACCACGAGCTGCCAGTAGCACACTGCCTCTGAGTTGTGACAACCAAAACTGTCTCCAGACGTTGCCCCATGTCCCCTGGGGGAGCAAATAGTCCCTAGTTGAAAACAACTTTTCTAAAAGAGCGGTTGTCACTAGCAGACATTCAATAATTATTTGTTGAAGGAATGAAAAAAGAATGAGCAATTTTTAGGTACCTTTATTCTTCGTATATTCCCCCAGCACTCATCATTTACCACAGTTATCACCAGGAGCAGCTCTCAACCTAGAGCAGTGAAAGGCTAAATCTCAGGCATTCATAGGATACAATGACTGTCTCTGTTACTGCTTTTGTGAAAGACAACAGGTGGGGAGAAAGATATGATGGGAAGGGTAGTAAAATAAAATCAGGATAAAGATGCTCTGAGAGGCATGCCACCTAGCAAGGTATTGCTTATGAGAATTGTGTGGATTTGCTCAGTAAGATTTGTAGGCCTTGAGGAAATAAGCATGCTTTCACACTGCTTCCTTTCTGTTTTACAGCCATTGTTCTTCCCCATCATACCTATGGATCAGTTTGAGGTTGCAACATTTGGTTATCTCCAAGGATAGTTGTAATAAAAATAACACTAATAATAATAGTGTTTGTTGACCACTTACCGTGTCAGGCCCTATGCAGTATCATTTAACTCATAACAACCTTTTGAGGCAGTTGCTACTGTTAGCACCATTCTACATATGAAGAAAAGAAGGCTCAGAGAGGTTAAGTAACTTGTTCAAGGCAGCACAGCTAGTAAATGTCCAAGGCAGCACAGTTAGGATTGAGAATGAGCTAGAATGACATAGTAATGAGTATATGATATATAATATTACTTATATATAACAGGTACAGCATAAGTAATATAGTGACAATCACAAGACCTGTGCAGAAGCCAATCTCATTAATTAATAGCCATATATGCCATCTGAGGCGATCACTTCTTTTCCACGGTCAGAAAATACATAGCACATTATTATAAAGACAGTAATAATGGAAGACTTTTGCTGGTTCTTTGATTTGAATGCTTTTTTGTTGTTGTTTTTGAGACAGAGTCTCGCTCTGTCGCCCAGGCTGGAGTGCAGTGGCGTGATCTCCGCTCACTGCAAGCTCCGCCTCCCAGGTTCACGCCATTCTCCTGCCTCAGCCTCCCGAGTAGCTGGGACTACAGGCGCCCACCACCACACCTGGCTAATTTTTTGTATTTTTAGTAGAGACGGGGTTTCACCGTATTAGCCAGGATGGTCTCGATCTCCTGACCTCATGATCCGCCCACCTCAGCCTCCCAAAGTGCTGGAATTACAGGAGTGAGCCACTGTGCCCGGCCGCTCTTTTTTATTTTTAAACAAAAAGTACTTTGTAGGAAATAATGAAACCATTAGTGCTGTTCAGTGAAAAGACTTAGTGGACTTGAGCATGATTTCACAAGTAAGGAAAGGCTGTCACTGCCAAAGAGTATTTTTCCTACAGGATGTTTCCAGGGTCCAAGAGTCCTTTAAGCTAAAGTACTTATTTGTTGATTCGTTATTTTTTATGTTGAAAGGTACATCAGATACATGGTACAAAATGCAGAAGAAAGGAAACAATCTAGAGCGAAGAACAAGTGTCCCGTCCTCTGCTGCCTCCCAGCAAATCAGTTCCTCTTTCTAGAGGCGATTCTTGTCTCCAGTTCCACATGAGTCCTCGCAGTCCTGTGCTTAAATAAGCATATAGAAGACTTCAGGGCTTCATCTGCAGAAAGCTTTCCTGTTTCCAGAGCATGTCCACATGCATGTTCTCATCTGAACTTCTCAGCAAACACCCCGAATGCATGCAAGAAATTTGTTGATAAACTCCACGCTTGTCCCCTTCATATGATTCATCCAGGGTCCTGAGATGAAGACTGGCATTTAACCTCTGGAAAGTACGTGGAGCCCCTATTTTCATTCTCAGTCGCGTTGTTTAACAAGGTCTGACCTTTCTCCTGCGAGTTGCTGCTCTCTCTTCATCCTTTTGGAAAAATCGGATCACAAAATGCCCCATGAGCATTAAGTCATAAACTCCAAATAAAATGGATAAGCACTTGATGAGGTCAGGTAAAAAAAAAAAAAAAGTAGTGATCCTTGAATTTCCCTTCACATGCACGTTTCTCCCCTCCTTTGCTGGGCTCAGATGCCAGCTGTACGTTGCCATGGTCCGAAGAAGGACCTGTGGGTCTCCCCTGGCAGATGCTGCCACTGTTTTAGCCTGAGGGCCCTGCAGGCAGCCCCTGGCAACATTTTTAATTCAACATCAAACTGCAACTTGAAATTTGAAAAAGAGGGGGAAAAATGACAAGATGTCAATGTCTCAGAACCTAGCAAGCGGGGCTTGTAAATATACCCAATTTGGATTTCTTTGAGCTGGGGGAAGTTTCTCATTTTTTGTAGCCACTGGGAGTGACTGAACCCCATCAAAGAGACCTTAAAGGATGCTGGAAGAGCTCAAAGGGGATGCTATGTCTCAAGAAGAGAGCTCCAGACCTGGTCAGAGAGCCTTTTAAATAAGGCAGTGGCAAGCTGACCAGGACACATTCTTAAGGCAAAAAGGCAGATTGCGAAACAATGAAGGTCTCATCTTTTGGGGGAAAAAATATGTGTGTGAATGCACACCAAAAAGTTTGGAAGGCAATACTCTGTAATATTTAAAATCTCTTCTGATATCTTTATTGTCTGAACTTTTTGTTTACAAAGATCCTATGTATTACTTTTATAACCAGAAAAAAATACTGTTTGTATAAAATTTGGAAACAAAAAAGATAACAAAGCTGAGTTCCTATTCCCTCAGCACCCACAGGCTCCTGGAACAGAACATAGCAAGTCCTCCATTGCCCAGGCAGCTTGGCTTAGTGCTTAAATCTCCAGATACAGGTCCAGGGGCTAGTTCACCTAAAAAGGTGCCTGGCACAACATGAGCAGCAGTTCTGCCACAGCTCCTAACTTCCATCTGAGTAGAAGTTCACAGCTACCCTTGCTTTCATCATTTCCTTTCACACCCACAGCACGTCTGGAAAGTATATGGAGCCACTCTTTTTATTCTCAACTTGCAGATAAAGAAACTGGGTCTCAGAGAAATTTAAGAGGGAAGCAGTGCACTTGAACAGAAACCTTGTCTTCTTGAAGTCCACAGCTTTTATTGCCACATGCTTTAAGATGTGTGTGCATTGGGGAGCGATCTTGTGGATTCCTGACCATACACTGCTCATTCGGGTGGTGGTGAAAACGCTTTTCTCTAGAACCAGAAATGTAAACTTGTGACTCATTCAGTGCTAACGCACCTCAAGGTAATACGACATTATCACCCCTGAGAGTTACATTGCCAGATAAAGGCCTTGCTGTTCACTGAATTGTGCCATCCTACCTGGCCCCCAAAGTTGATTTTGTAGGATTTTAAGGGGCTGAAATTCTGGCAGGGGTTGTTTCTTGTTCACCAACCTAGCTCTGGTGCCTAGCACAGTGCCTGAAGTATGTGACTCTCTTTTTTGATGAACAACTGAGACTGGATCAGAGGTTTAGGGGAGGGAGCATCTTCCTTCTCTTCTCTAAGCTCTGAGTCTGGTTCTCCCCATGGCTCACTTCTGATCCTCTCTGCTCATCTTCCACCACTGACAACCTGTCTGCTGATTAGAACTTTGACTCAGAAATAAGTGGAATGGATAGTAGAGGTGAGGGTTTGGGAGGAGTAGAGTAAAAAAAAGCATTCTAACAAGAGAGTGGTGGGTAGTAAAATCATATATATATATATATGATACATATAATCATATATATATATGATACATATAATCATATATATATATATATATGAGCCCTTTGCTCCCCCATCCCCCTGAAAAGAAATGCAATTTCCCCTCAATTCTAGCTGCTCTGAACACTAGCTATAAAAATAAAAAATGAGAAATCGGATCGGTTGTTGTCATTTCAAATACAAATGGGCATGTACATTCAGCCTTTATGGCTAGATAACTTCCACTTCCAGTGCTCGGTATTTATTGGCTTTGACTTATTGATAGAACATCCTGGGGCCTGAAGTCCTTCTTCCCACAGAGCAAAGACACCATCAGCAACCGCTTTCTCCTCTCAACCCATGAATAATAATGTGAATGATGATGACGGTGTTATTATTATCATTTGGTATTTAGCCAACGTCTTTCCCCGAAGTACTTAAAGCACTTTATAGGCATTGCCTTATTATTCCTCACAATACCTCCCTGGAGAGAGGGCGAGAACAGAGATTTGATTTCCATTTCACTGAGAGGAGAAGTAGAGACCCAGAGCAATGAAAGGGCTGCCCCAAGGTCACCTGGAGAAACTGGACTGAGGTTAGGACAAGAACCAAGGGCTCGTAATGGCTGTTTAAGGGCGCCTTCCCACCCACCACCAGGGAGGATGTGTCATTAGCTCATTCTCTGGGTTCTAAGTGTAATAAGACATTAAAAGGGAAAATTTGGCAGAGGTACCTTCTAAAGGGAGGTGCTGGAACAAAATACAAACATTTTCAAAGTAGGTACTGAGAAACCCCTCACTTACCTCAAGGGTGTAAAAAAGCCAGGAGTTGGCACTCAGAGGATTCTTGAAGAGGATTTCTTCACCCCAAGGAGGGGGTGGGAGCTGCACTTTATCTGAAGCCTAAGGAAAATGACTTTAAGCAGATAGCTCAAAGAGCTTAAAATGAGTCTTTTGCTGTGTGTGGTGTACGGTGGACAGGTGTGAGTTGTGTCTCAGAAATTTAAGGATGGGAAATGAGGTTGGCTAGAGTGGCCTCTGGCCCCTGACTGGAGGGCTGCAACTTGAGAAATAATTCCTCTCCTGGAGTTTAATGGAGCAAAGAATGCATGAGTGTTTCCTGTGACCAAATACGGACCACGAGCAAAAGAAAGCCAGTATGGGGCCATCTTAGATGCTACCCAAGAGGACCACCTGAAGAGGCAAGGGGACCTTGATGGACAGAAGCTGGAAGTGGAATCCAAGATGCCCGGGGGCTGTGGGTGGAGCCATGAGCAATCAGCCAGAATAGGAATGCATTCATTCATGTCAAGGAAACTGAAGCGAGCAATCTGCATTGATGGGGGCCTCCCAAGAACCCATGAAAGCCCCCGAAGAGGAAGTCAGCTTCACGCTTCTGCCCTCTCTAGGGAGCACTGAGCAGTACTATTGGGAGAACTCTCCTGCTCCCTTACCCTGACGAGTCAGGGATGGGGGTTGAGAATTAGAAGTACTTAAAGAAGCCTAGCACAACCCATTCCCCAAATCCAGGCCTAACTGGGGGCAGGGGGTGAACATAAGGCCTGTCTAAATTGTCATCCAGAAGCTAAACTCTCTCCACAGGGCAAATTTAAATGGATAGAGCAGGCAAGAATTAAACTGCACATTCATGAGATACATGTGTTCAACTTACACAAGTTTTCATGGGGCTGGGTTGTGCCAAAAAACAATGAAATGTAAACCTGTATTGCTCACTACCTTTTATACTCAATTTTATCCACTATCACAACAGCAGCTACGTTTTTTGGTGTTTGTTTGTTTGTTTGTTTGTTTGAGACAGCGTCTCTCTCTGTCACCCAGGCTGGAGTGCAGTGGTGCAATCACAGCTCACTGTAGCCTTGACCTCTCAGGCTCAAGTGATTCTCCCACCTCAGCCTCCTGAGTAGCTGGGACTACAGGTGTGTGCACCACAGCCAGCTAATGTTTAAAATGTTTTCTAGAGATGGGGGTCTCCATATGTTGCCCGGGCTGGTCTCAAACCCCAGGGCTCAAGTGATCCTTCTGCCTCAGCTTCCCAAAGTGTTGGGATTACAGGCATGAGCCACTGTGCCCTGCTCAGCTACAGTTTTTAAGCAGTGACTGTGTTAGGCACTGACAAAGCACTTCACATACACCATCTCATTTAATGCTCTCAGTTACCCTAAGAAGTAGCTATTTTCTCCAATTTTCTAGATGAAGAAACTGAGGCATAGAGAGGAAAATAAACTTGCCAATAGGACACAACTAGTGAGTAAAGCTGGAATTAAGCTCAGGTTTTCCTGCCTCCAAACCTTGCTTCTAAGCTATGCTGCGTCCCCTGTATCAGAATCACACAAGCTGGTCTGTGCCCCATTTAATGCTCAGCGCTCCTTCCAGTCACAACACATGTGTGACTTTTTTCTGCTCTTCATATCTGTGTCACAAAGTCTGATCAGCTCTAATTGAGTAAC
>NW_012107175.1:768940-775344 GCF_000951045.1 Mandrillus leucophaeus
TACTTCTGGAGGAGGGATAAAGTGAGGCAGAGAGTCCATACCAGAGGCTGAAGAAAAGGGAAAGCAACTTGTTTCACTCCAGGGGACTGGGGTTAAAATTAGGGGACATAGACGGTGAAGCATATGTGCCCCATCTCCCCTGTTAGGTAGATTAGTCAGTCTTCTGATTTGGACTCTGAAAGGAGATTGCCTTGCCATGTATCATCCAGATAAATGTGGAACAGCCACATTAGGGTAAAAGTGGTGGCATGGCAAGAGTAGGTAGAGTTAAATCACAAAACGTCTACCCTTGTTTCCCTTACAGCATGGAAAGTGTCCAGAAGTTCCCATGTGCTCTGTGGAGGGATATAATGTAGCTATTTGGAAAACTTACTGATCATGGAAAGCTGTGGGCTGCAATGCTGACCCTCAAGTCAAGAGTTGAATGAGAGCCAAGGGCAGACTGCAGAGAGCTTTGCAGCACTAGCAAGACCAAGGTTGGGGCAAGTTCATGGGGCTGGGGTGCTGGAGGTTGGGGAACACTACCAGGGCTAAAAGAGGCAGGAGAAGCATCCCTGTTTTCCTGCTCGAATGTTGCCTTTCCCAAAACCACTGATGGCTCACCCCACCTCCAATCCTCTGCCCATTAAAACCCCAGGATCAGCCAGAAGCAGAGGGAGAAGAAGCAGTCAGTAGCAGAAGGAGGAGAAGCAGAGACGATGGTAGGACATTGGAGAGAAGTGGTCTGATTTCAGAGGGACAGCCTGATGGCGTAGCTTTGGAGAGGAGTCCGGCCTGACTTCAGGGGAAGATGACTTTCTTGCTCCATCCCCTTTTCAACTCGCCTTCCCCTGAGAGCCAGTTTCATGGGCAATAAAATCCCCTGCATTTACCATCTTCAATTCATTTGTGTGACCTCATTCCTCCTGGACACCGGACAAGAATTCGGGTGGCATGAGCACAGTGCAAAAGGCTGTCACACTGACACTCCACTGAGCTGTTAACACTTAAACCATCTGCAGACAGCAAAGCTAAAAGACCACTGACCGTAACACTCCCTCTGGGTCTTCAGGGTTCACAGGCAGCCCCCTAGACACTGCTGCAGGGCCCCACACAAAGTTCACTCTGGCCGGTGCCCAAAAGTGCTCACCCAGGCTCCTGCACCTGCTCACCTGTGTGCGCCCTCCCATGAGGGGTTGAACACAGCAGTTCAAGCATGGAGTTCATCCCTGTCGGTGCCGAAGCAGCTGGCTAGTTCCAGTGTCCACACTCTAGTTCTCACCTGTGAAGGGATCAGGGAAAATCCTACTTCAGGAGGGCAAGGGCAGAGGCTAGAGGGGACTCTGAGACCCTCACAAGGACCTACACATAGGTCTAAGGCCCTTCCCTGGCCACCACAAGGACTTGTGTGTAACCTCCGCATATCCCAGGGGCCATCTTGGGGAGGAGATAGACCAAATCCTGGCATGTTCTGGAAAGGTGACTGTTTAGACCAGTAAAGACTGAGATATGAATCTTGAAAAGTCAAGTTTCTGTTTAAGTTAGGAAATGTCTAAGACTGGATCCATGTGAGGAAGTCAAGAAACCACATTTTTTTTGCACATATGAATGTGGTTGAGTAAAATTTCAATCCAACTGTATAATATCCAGCTGACATCACTGCCCTGCTTAAAAGTCTTCGAAGGTTTCCAGTTGCAAGTGAATTAAATCTAAGCGTCTTCCCACAGCCTATAAGGCTCAGCATTATCTGGGCCCAGCCAAATGCCCTCAACTCATCTCTGATCTTGCATCAGTCCTCAGAACACACAAACCTCTTTCCTAGGACCTGAATTTGCTGCCTGTCCTCCCTGGAATCCTCTTCACCCTAGATTCTCACCACTGAATTTTCCTCTCTCTTCACTTCAGGTCCTAGCTTGAAAGTCACCTACTCAGAGAAGCCTTCCTTGATGTCCTAAAATAAGTCTCTTTCCCCATCATCTGTTATCCTCCCCGTGGTACTCTATTTCCTTCACAATGGTCACAATTTGGAATTATTTTGTGCTCATTCATTTACATGTTCACTGCCTGCCCCCTTACTTAGACTCTAAACTCCAAGACGATTGGTTTACTAATAAATATCTGTCGAAGGAAAGAACGGGGAAGAGAGGGAGGGAGGTAGGGGAGCTCATTAAGGGATGTCACTAGCATGAATGGAACTGCTTAATCATTCCAGCACAGAGCACCCATCCCCCAGATGTTGGCTGCTAGTGGCTCACATGCTTGTTCATTTATTGAAAGCACTATCCTTGGTTACGAAGGCCTCTTGGTGGGAGGTGCCTGGGACATTTTACCCCACCCTGGGGCAGCGCGTGACATTTGGTTGACTGGTGGGAGAGTGTAACAGCCCAGCCCCTTTAGCTGGGCAGGGCAGCCTCTGAGATGCAGCGGATGCCGCAGACCTCCCATTGGGACCAGGTCTAGGCTAGACTTTTCCTAAACACCATCTTTGCCCAGCCCCTTCTCCTGCCCCATACTGCTTTTCTCCTCATCCCCACCCCCTCACTATAGGTTTCTTCTCAGGACTTTCCCTCAATTAATCATTTACACAAGAATTCCGTCTCAGCCTCTGAGTCTAGAGAACCTAAGACAAGCCCCTTTCATGGACAGTGTGCTGGGCATGGGAGATGGAGGAGGACATCCAGAAAAGAAGAGAACAGGGCTGAAGCTAGGACAGGGACCACAACCGTGTCGCCTTACTCTGCCCCGTCCTTCCCACCCTGATTCTACTGTGCAGATGCCATGGATGTGCCACTGAGAATGCCATCAATTATTGAAGAAGCTCCAAAAGAAGGGAATGTAAGGGAAGATGAAAGATTCCAATGGAAGACAGACAGGTCCCACTGCTTGGGGAGGACCTAAGCTATCATGTCTGGGAAAAAAGCATTTTAGTTTCCTGCTGTGACAAAGCTCCAAATGCTTTGGAGGCTGAAGAAACAGCTCTGACGAAGACAGGAAAGTGCGGGCGGGGCTGATGGGTCTTTTTCATCTCCCCTCTTTTGCTGATCAAGAGGCAGTGCTGTAAAATGACGGCAAGGCCTGAGATGGTAGCAACCGTCTTATCTCCCCTGTTGTTTTATTTTGGGGACGGGGAGGAGAGGGAAGCCAGTCTAGAAGGTGACAGCCTCCAGAGTGGGAGGGGCCAGGGCCCTGGTCCTTGACTACCACAGGAAAGGATGGAAATGTGTGGGAGGCGGTCTATGAGATGGCAGTCCCTTCTGAACCATCCTGTGTTATGTCAGGCACTTGCAAGTGCAGGGAGAAGAAGAGCAAATGCAGATTAAGAGGAAAACCAAAGCTGAAACGCCATTAAAGGGCTATTTAAAGAAAGTGTTTTCTTCGGAAGCAACTTTTCCCCCTTTCTTTTTTGAAGGCTTAACTGTCAAACAACAACTCCAAATACCAATACCTTTAAGGGATTTACAATGATTCAGTCACCACACTAGGCATTGAAATAAATCCCAGCCCTCAACTCAGAAATGCTCAGCACTGGTTTCGAACCAGTCGAGGAATCCGGTTATATCCAAGACGTGGCCCTCCCACCACATCTGTGGGTGAAAGTCCAGGTTTGCCGTTCAGGTTCGATAGGGATGCTGGGTAGGTAATAAGCTCTGTGAGATCCGGGAACTTGGTCTATCTTGTTCCCCATGGTACTTCCACTGTGGGGAGCAGCAGCTGGCACCTTGAGGGGTTCAGTAGATGTTGGTGGAATGAAGGAATATTTCAGCCAAGATTAAGTGCGTGACTTTGGACTCAGTTTATAACCCAAATGACCCAACTCCTTTTCTCACTAAGGTTTCTTGGGTAAGATTTTTTTTTTTTTTTTTTTTTTTTTTTGAGGTGGGGACAGAGTCTCACTCCGTCACCCAGGCTGGAGTATAATGGCATGATCATCTCAGCTCACTGCAACCTCCGCCTCCTGGATTCAAGTGATTCTCATGCCTCATCCTGCCAAGTAGCTGGGATTACAGGTGTGTGCCACCACGCCCAGCTAATTTTTGTATTTTCAGTAGAGACTGGGTTTCACCATATTGGTCAGGCTGGTCTCGAACCCCTGACCTCAGGTGATCTGCCTGCCTCGGCCTCCCAACGATTTCTTGATCTTTCTGAGTTTCAGTTTCCTCATCTATAAAGTGAGGGGAAAAAACAGTATCAGCCCTCTAGGTTTGTGATGAGTCTTGAACAAGCTGTGATGTCCATAGCACAGAGTAAGCACTGCCAAATGGCAGTTGCTCTTATGATTAAGCCTTGTATATTTCTTATGACAAATGAACAATAAAAAACAGAATTCTACAGGAATAAAAACTGAGTTCCAGGAACTGAAACAGGGCAGTGAAATCCCAATTTTCCTGACCAATCATTGAAAAAGTGCCCCCCTCCCCCCAAAAAAATCATTCTCAGTTGTCAAGAAACCTAAAATAGCAATTTTGAAATAAAGGAAGCAGTAATGTGTTACAAAATCCACTGTGTCTATTCACATCTATTTCAAAAGATGAAAATTAAATGATCATAAAAAGGTCTTCAAGAAATACCATTAAGGGAAGAAAGCAAGTTATCTAATTATATATTGTGTGAATTACATCTAATTCAAATCCAAATTTAATATAAGTATATTCATTTATAATAAAAACCTAATGCTGATTTAAAAGCATCCCACTCAGCTTTGATTTTGAAGTGAAATTCTAATTCCCTCACACAGATTTGATATGATATGTCTAAGAGAGCCTATGAATATTCATAGCCAGCATATGAACTACATGTCCACATCCATATAGTAATACACTTCTTCCCCAAGCTGAAAGATGCACCCTGTTTCCTCTGGAAAGAACATAATTACAGTATAGTCGAAAATGGAAAAGCCAACAGTCCCTTAAATAAAAGTTGCAGCATCCAGAGGGGCTGCCAGTCTAATAAATTGTTTGTTTAACGGGTTTGGGATGATGAGGTTGACAAGCCAACATGAAGCTTAAAAAGGAAATCTGCCAAGGTGGCCGGTATGCCTGGGGCTCAGGCTGCCTCCGGTGCCCCCATCAGGCACGTTGAGATCCTCAGAAGTCCCACATGCTCTGCTGGAAGCAAAGGCACAATTGGCTGACCGGTGTCAGTCAGAGATCTCGCCTAGCCCTATTCAACCGCAGGCAATCCTGATCTTGGGGCCCAGGAGGTTCTTCTCCACTTAATGCTGCATCTGGCTGCTCCATCTCTCAGAGGATCGCCAGGTGAAGACGTCTCAGATAACAGTTCGGGGTCCTGAGCAAGGGCGTGCCCATACACAGGTACACTACCTTGTACTCACTAGCTGTGGTCTTCAAAATAATTTGTGTGTCAAAAAAGATTTTTCTAAGTTGCCTATTGTTTTCCACACACACGGGAATATAATGTTAACAGAATCCAATAGCAAATTCTGTTGTACAATAAGGAGTGATTTTGGTCATCCTGGGCAACAATGAGAGACCCTGTCTCTATACATAATTTAAAAAATTAGCTGGGCATGGTGGTGCACACCTGTAGTTCCAGCTACTGCGAAGGGTTATTTGAGCCCAGGAGTTCAAGCTGCAGCAAACCATGATTGTGCAACTGCACTCCTGCTGGGTGGCACAGTAAGAACCATCCGAAAAAACATTTTCTTTTTTTTTTTTTTTAAGGAATGCTGCTGGGTACGGTGGCTCATGTCTGCAATCCCAGCACTTTGGGAGGCTGAGGCGGGCAGATCACCTGATGTCAGGAGTTCGAGACCAGCCTGGCCAACATGGTGAAACCCTGTCTCTACTAAAAATACAAAAATTAGCCAGGCATGTTAGCAGTTGCCCGTAATCCCAGCTACTTGGGAGTCTGAGAGAGGAGAATCACTTGAACCTGGGAGGGGGAGGTTGCACAGAGCTGAGACCACACCATTGCACTCCAGCCTGGCAAGAAAAGCGAAACTCCGTCTCAAAATAAATAAATACTTCTGCAATGCTACTTTCTCTTTTATAATTTTGGAGTGGGGTCTGGAGTTGGAGTCTGGCACACGGTGAGCACTCAGCAAACACTGGGGAATGGCATAGCAGTGCAGTGCATGGGCTCTGGAGTCATACAGCCTTCATTTGAGTTCAGGTTCTACCACTGAGCTGGGTGGGGTTGTTTGTCCCTGCTAAGCCTCTGAATAGAGGAATGAGGGGGTAATTCTTCTAGTTCTCTATAAAGGAACTGAAAGAATGAAATGAGCATGGGCCTAGTGGCACAAGCAGCACGCACTCAATGTTTCGGTTGATCCTCCTTAAAGTGGGAGACACACTCATAGGAACCTCCTGAGCCAAGGCTGGGACTAAGATAGGATTGAAGAAGAGGAGGACCTCCAGGCAGATCTGACTACTCCTTTGCTAACTCCACTGCCTTTGCTTGAACCT
>NW_012107175.1:775659-793249 GCF_000951045.1 Mandrillus leucophaeus
TTTCTTTCTTTCTTTCTTTCTCTCTTTCTCTCTTTCTTTTTCTTTCTTTCTTTTCCTCTTTCTTTCTCTTTCTTTCTTTTCCTCCTTCCTTCCTTCCTTCCTTCCTTCCTTCCTTTCTTTCTCTTTCATTTTATTTTATTTTTTTTGAGGCAGAGTCTTGCTCTGTCGCCCAGGCTAGAGTGCAATGGCATGATCTCAGCTCACTGCAACATTCGCCTCCTGGGTTCAAGCAATTCTCCTGCCTCAGCCTCCCAAGTAGCTGGGATTACAGGTGCCCACCACTGGACCTGGCTAATTTTTTTATTTTTTAGTAAAGACGGGGTTTCACCATGTGGCCAAGCTGGTCTCGAACTCCTGACCTTGTGATCCACCTGCCTCGGCCTCCCAAAGTGCTAGGATTATAGGCATGAGTCACCGCACCCAGCCAGGAATCTTTTACTTGTAAGTACAATAAACCCAATATAAATGGGCTTCAACACAGATAACTGAAAAGTCCAGGAGTAGGGTTGACTCAGATGATGCCATCAGAACTTGATTTCTCTCCCTCTGTCTCTTGGCATTGCTTTTACTGGTTGGCTCCATTTCAAACAGGCTTTTTGCCTCTAGCTAGCAAAATTACTACATAGGTGTAGACCTAACATCTTTCCCGTTTCCAATCTAAGAGGGGGAAAAAAACACATATGAGATTTTGTCCCAGAAAAAGATTCATTGCAACTTTAGTGTGGTCACGTGTCAATTTCTGAGACAATCATGATGTCATGTGTTGATTGAGTTGTATACTTTTCCATTAAATGGAGGTGAGAGCCACTCCCTTTTAATAATAAATTGAGATTAGAGTTGGGGTGAGCCCTCAAGGTTAGTACTTATTTTAAAATATACTAGGGATTTTGTTTTTACCCTGGTATGGTGTGGCCAACAGATCGGGGGCGATTGCCATTGACAAGAGTTTGTTATTCATAGTTCCCAAGAGGAGGAACCATGTTGCTTACCGAGCCACGCAGGACCACATGGGGAGGCACCAGGGTTGGGCAGGAGGTAGGAGGGAGGGGAAAGCTCATGTGAAACCTTTATCCTTGGTTTTTAAGAGAAAGAATGGGTAAGGTAGTGTAAGCAGTTGGGCGGAATTAGGATTGCATGGTTTGAATAATTTGGGTGGTCTCTGGGTGAAAGGGTAGTCCCTTGTCTAGTACCTGACCCTTGGGTGATTTAGGGCAGAGGGATAGTATCCTGGACCGCAATAGCCTAATGAAAGGAGGTGGGTGGGGATATGGACTAGGGATTGGTTGGTTTACATATCACAGGGGTGCTCCAAGGCAAGTTTGCTATCTCTAGGAATTAGCTACCCCTCAGCATGGGCAGTCCCTCCCCAGGTCCACCAGACCCCAAGATGTTGAAGCATCATAAAACACAGAAAATAAAAAATATGATTAATACAGTGCTGGGTGGCAAAAAACAACAGATATCTATTACAAAGACCAAGGTCTAATATTAGTATAAGAAGCAATCTCATTCATTTAGCCATTCACTAATTCATTCACTCATTCATTTTTTCATTCAACATTATTTTAGGAGTGTATCATTCACCATTTAATAAAAATCTCCCATGTGCTAGACACTGAAGTAGGTGCAAGGAACATAGAAGTGAACAAGCCAGACCTGGTTCCTGCTAATTAGAGCCATTGATCAAATAATTATATATACATATATCTATATCTATTATCGATCTGTCTATCGATCGATCTATCTATCTATCTATATTTTTTTTCTGTTGCCCCAGCTGGAGCACGGTGGCATGAACATGGCTCACTGCAGCCTCAACCTCCGAGATTCAAATGATCCTCCCACCTCAGCCTTCTGAATAGATGGGACCACACGTGCTTGTGACCACACCCAATTAACTTTTAAATTTTTTGTAGAGACTGGGTCTTGCTATGTTGCCCAGGCTGGTCTCCAACTCCTGGGCTCAAGTTGTCCTCCCACCTTGGCCTCCCAAAGTGTTGGGATTACAGGAGTGAGCCACTGCACCTAATAACTATAATTCTCAAGGACCTATTCCAAATGATACGGGATCCAGTAATTAATTTTTAAAGGCTTTATTTCATCTACTTATTTTAGGCTATAGTGATTGTTGGGCCTGTCAGTATATTCTGGGCCTTCGGAGAAAAGATCTGATGCTCATAAATAAAAATGCTCCACAAGTGAGGATGATGTTTTCATGACTTGTATGGCATTTTAGAGATTACGAGATGCTTTCAGTATTCTCATTTATTCTTCACAATTCTTGTTAGATATAGATAATTATCATCTCATTTTACAGCTGGAGAAACTTAAGAAGTGAAGTGACTTGCCCAAAGATTTGCTATCAGCAGTGGCCAAGCAGGGCTCAAAACCAAATCCAGTTCTTTTTCCACTTTGTTGGTATTTTCAATTGCGGGACACCTACCAGTGGCTCACAGAGCATCAAAATAGTGACCTCAATTAGTGAGAAATGTATTTCCATTTCATATCTGCTTTAATCATTTCAGCTCTGTCAAGGGCAAAGTCTCATATTCGTGCTAATATATCTTTAACACTTTTCACTTGCTAACCTCTCTCTCTTTCTCTCCTTAGAAATCAAGAAAGCACAGGACTCCGGCTCAGAGCTGTTGGCAGGCACAACTGAGAAGCTAGAATCTAATATCAGTGTTTTGCTTTATTTATGACAAGCAATATTGGTTTTCCATTTATGGTTGAGATATTAAGTTTCCCTTTGAAATAAATGTATTTTTGAAGTTAAAACAGTGTTGATTGAAAACAAATACTAAATAAATAATAAGTAGCTTGTGGGTATGTGCAAGTCATGAAAACGGTACCCAAATTACTGCAATCTGGGAACACCTCATAGACCAAGCAAGCAGGAAGAGGCTCCTGGAAGGGAAAATGCGGATTCCTCTCCTTTCCTGTCTAAGGAGGAAAAGGACTGGTTTAGACCCTGCTCCAAATAAAAGACATGGTCACAATCCTCTAAGATGGTGGCTTTCAGGCCAAGGCCTAGAGACTGATGCCAATCCAAAGTGATATTTTCAAATCATTTGCGAGAAGAAAAAATAAGGACAGTGTATATGTCAGTGCAAGAAGTCCAATTGTTCTTTCTTAGGTAAGAAGGTAGTTTATTCTGAAACTTTCTTATTATTCATTTATTTTTGTATGAGCACGAGTGTGTTATAATGCCCATTCTTTAGTAATTGGTTAATGATAATAGATGGCCATTGCTGATTATGATTGTTCCGATAGCTTTCCTTGGAAAAACAAAAAGCTAGTGACCTTATCCTACCAAATCCCCCTCCTCCCTATTTTTTTCTATCAGCGAACTTCTGTTCTAGGAGACTTCAATTGCAGGAAACAGCTTGCCTTCTATTGCTAGAGGAAAAAGATATTGATAGGCCCAGCATTATAATTGTGGTTACTAGCAATGCAAAACAGCAAGCCATAAATCCTTATTGAACCCAGGCGCTGCTGTTTACCATTGAAGAGATCCTTCTTTCTCTCCAGTGTAACTAAATAAAGATGGGAGACCAGAGAAATAAGATAGCTGTTAAATTAAAGAGGAAAAACGTTCAAGTTTCAAGGAGGCTGTTACAAAAACAAACAAGCATACAAACCAACCAACCCCCAAACTCCTAGACCAATATCTACCTCTCAGTGACCTTAGACCATCTTAGTTGAGATGGACAAGCTGACAGCCCATTAAGAATGGCAGCCCTACCCCTCTTATCCTCTGATGACGGAAATATAAACTGGTATATCAGGCTAACTCTTTGACTTGGCAATTCCTTTTTCATTAATATGTCAGAGAAAATATCATAGTTGGGCACAAATAATTATTTGGTTATAAGGATCTCCATTAAAATAATCACTTACTGCATAGAAAAGCTAGACACGAATATCGAATGGCAAGGGGTTGGCCAGGTAAATCATAGCATATTTATACACTGGAATACTGTGCAAATATATGAAAATATATTGTAGAAAAATACTCAATATTATGCAAAATGGTAAGATTGTGTTGTTAAATGAGACAAGTATGGAAAAGCAAAAGAATAAAATACATACAGAATATTGGATACAATATGATTTAATTTTTATTTAAAAGATGTCAGATGGAGGATGGGAGGAGGGAGATGATCAGGAAAAATAACTAATGGATACTAGGTTTAATACCTGGTATCAGGTTATCAAATAATCTGTACAGCAAACCTCCATGACACACGTTTACCACTGTAACAAAGCTGCACTTGTACCCCTGAACTTAAAAGTTAAAAAAAGTGAGTCTTTTATAAACAGCAAAAAATAAAAAATAAAATAAAAGATGTATAATACACAATAGGTCTGGGTGGTAAAATTATAAGTGAATTCCATTTCCCTCTTTTTGTGTGAGGGATTTTTTTTTTTTAATGTCTACAATGAAAACATGCTGCTTTTACTTTAAGAAAAGAGATTCCCTTTAAATTGGCCCCATTTAACCTGTTTAAAATGGGTCAGCAACCCTATGCATAAGCTTAAAAGTGTGTATTTGTGGACTTGCATTTTGCAGTGCTGACGTGCTTCCCCTAGAACCGAAGGGAGACACGAAACCTCTCTGCAAACTCTTTGTAGATTCCCATCTGTGACTTGATAAATATTTGATGCAGTGGCCAGTCAACATCCCTACATTAGTGAAACTTCTGCCCAGGAGCAACTGCACAGCTCTCAGCAATGAGATCGGAGTAAGTTAAAAAGAGTGTATTCATTAGCCACTTCAAAGGGTTTGGTTTTTTTTTTTTTTCAGCTGGAAATTTTGCAGGCTGTGTTATTGGTCCTGCTGTCTACCTCATGACGACCGAAAAACATACTACTGCAAGGAGGAGCCTGCTTCTTCCCTTAACAACATTTCCTTTCCTTTGTGTTCACAGCCCAGGAGGCAAACGCACCATGAATCACCCTCCTCTCTTCCCTTTGGTTAAACAGCTGCGAATATCTTAAGTGAGTTTAGGATCTGCCTGGTAACTTTAATGCCAAAAACCTGGCGTCTGGTCCCCATCGCTTGTGTAGTTTTGTACAGTGGGGATGGGCCACTTGTCCTCTCTGCATCTTCAATGACTACAATTGGTAATTAAAAGTCAGCCTTTTGTCCCTCAATACCCTGAACTGACAAGTAGAATGAATGAACAACATGTAGCAGGGCAGAGAAGGGATCTGGTGAAACCACCTGAAATTAATCCTGAAGCTAGCTGCAGTGGTTTTCAGGAGGACCTGAGTAAATTCCTACTCATTTTTCAAATCTTGATTTAAATGTCACCTCTTCTGGAAGGCTACCAGGATCCAAGCCTGGTGCCCCTCCACTGAGCTTCCATAACTTCTGTACTTCTGTGAGAGCCTGTAACCTGTACTTGAACTACCTGCTTGTTTATGTCTCTCCCCAGCAAACTATGAGTTTTGGGAAGACTGTCCTGTCCACCACTGCCCAGCATCTGGCACTTAGAAAAGTGCTGAATACATATTTATTGAATTGAGTATATTTTTCTTGAAACTCATGCTTCAGAGAAGTAACAAAATATCAGGATTATAGGGCATCAAATTTGAAAGTTTCCTCTATTCATTGATTGAAGCCCACTGTCCCTGCTCTCAACCCATAGGTGTCAAAGCAAGCAGCTGTCTAGTCTTCTTGCACATTTCTAATGACAGACAGTTTACCTCCCTTTAAAGCAGTCAAAGGTAGGCTTTGAAATGACTAAGAAAGTTGAGTAAAATCAAAGACCAACAGGACAGGTCTTCAACCAAATTGGGAAGCAGGTAACCCCAGGCGCCTTGTCACTTCTAGTTCCTCCCCTCTCGTCATTATTGCCACTTCTTGAGACCTTTATTCTCTTCTCCATTTTCTGCTGGGTCTTCCTCTCAGCTGAGGGTTAAGGAAACTCCACAGTGGTGGCCACTGACAGTAGTTTAAGGCTCTGCTTCACAAACCAGGAGTGTGTACGCCACGGAGTCCTTGAACTCCAAGACGAACATGGAGTCTATTGTGAAGCATCATTTTTATTTGAAGAGCTGACATTTTTATGTTAAAAATATATGTAGTATGGAAAAGCATATAGGCATGATTTTAAATAGACAGCATAAGACTTAAAAGAAATTGATCAAAATCCTTTGGGCTGAGTCCTCAGACTCCTGGGGGTTAAGAATTCACTCTTGGTTTGATGGGTTACTTTGGTGGAAAATACAGGAGAAGTAATACTGGCTTAATATGCTGTCCTCTTATACCCCCTGGGGGCATTTGCATTTCCACTGGTTTCTTTTGGAGACTGAAAAGGCTTTAAAGTCAAGAGGAATCAATGCATAATGGTGGAGTTTCAGGCTGCATGAATTGGGGTAGAGGGACAGATGTTATCCAGCAGAGGCCTTGCATTTATAAAGAATATTTCCTAGTGATCTGTCAGCCTTTAACAGGCAGTCCCATCTCAGAGTAGGTATAGTAAATGTCCACTTGATTCTCATTGACGATGTTTGCGGAAGTTACTTGACCCTTCTGTGCCTCAGTTTCCTTAGCTACAACATGAAATTAACTCATAGAAGTGCTGTGAGCTACTGTATAAAAAGTACTTTGCTCAGTGCCCAACATATAATAAACATTTAATAAACAGCAGTTCTTACTAGCACTAATTATAAAAATAACATATGCTCAGTCAGACCTACCCCTAAATTTGTGGGCCTAGAGTTTGTTAACTTTTTTGTTAACAAACAGACTAACAGTTTGTTAAAAAAAAATATGATGTATCCTTCTACTTTTGAAACAAAGTTGAGAACTATTTTTCATATGACTGAATATCAGCACATTTTAAAGTTGACTGATCTTTAGTTTTCTGCACATAACTGGCAGTTCTGTTGTTTGGCTGATGTTTGGATGCATAATAACAAAGGCATACATAAGTCATACATGACTATTTATTTGCTCTGTAAAAATTATTTTTTCTTGTCTTCATTTTAGCAAAATTACAGTTACGTTCTTACAATCAGGATTTTTACATAATTTATGTTCAAAGATAATAATGCCAAATTCAACACCCTTTCTTAGCCATGGTATTCTTATTTTTAAATTAATTTCATCATGGAGAAAACTTGCTGTTAAGTCAATAGCAACTGAAATTGTCAAAGTTATTGTAACATTTACATTCAGAAATTAGCAATGGATTTTACATATAAAGTTCAAATACTATGATGGGGTCTTATAATAAATTATTGCTATAATAGAAAATACTATAAAAATTTTAATTTCATAATATAAATCTATCACTTACATTGCAATTTTTACCTTCTCTACAAACAATATCCAGATCCACAAAATATTTTGGTAAGTTCTTTTTTTTACTTTTAATAACCTTAAAGTGGTCTCAACAGATATTAGTTTGGGGATTATTTGTATGTGCATATTCTCTTTTATAGTGATGCAAACATTTTTGTTTACTTGTTCTGATTTTCTTATATTTTATAGAAATGTCACATTTGTTACATATTTCATATGCAGTTTATTTCAATTTAGAGTAGCTATTTTCTCTAAATAAAAAAATTTAATTATAAAAAGGCGAAAGAGCCAAACTCATTATTTGGTTCAAGTTTTTGGAATTTCTGCAAGCTTTGGCTAACATCATTAAAAACAACAGTTTCTACCAAATAGCTGTTGATAGTGCAGATTCAAAAATAATTTTCTGCCAAAGATCATGATTCCTTCCTTAGCAAACTAATGCAGGAATGGAAAACAAAATGCCACATGTTCTCACTTATAAGTAGGAACTAACTGATGAGAACTCACGAACACAAAGAAGGAAACAATAGGCACTGGGGTCTATTTGAGGGAGGAGGCTGGGAGGAGAGGAAGTGGCAGAAGAGATAACTATTGGATACTGAGCTTAATATCTGGGTAATGTAATAGTATGTACAACAAACCCCTGTTACACATTTATCTACGTAACAAACCTTCACATGTATGTCCAAACCTAAAATTAAAAATCTAAAAAACGATCACGATTTTTTTTTTTTTTTTTTTGAGGAGGAGTCTTGCTGTGTTACCCAGGTTGGAGTGCAGTGGCGCAATCTTGGCTCACCGCAACCTCTGCCTCCCAGGTTCGAGCAAGTCTCCTGCCTCAGCCTCCTGAGTAGCTGGAACTACAGGCGCCCACCACCACACCCAGCTAATTTTTGTCTTTTTAGTAGAGACGGGGTGTCACCATATTGGCCAGGCTGGTCTCAAACTCCTGACCTCGTGATCCACTCACCTCGGTCTCCCAAAGTGTTGGGATCACAGGCGTGAGCCACCGCGCCCGACCATGATTCTTTTTATTTAAGGATTATGTTTTATTTCTCATACTCTTCCAGTACATCTTGTTATCTGGTGTAAATTAAATTTTGTTGTTTTAATAGCTTTTAGTCAGCATTACCTTTGTGTGTCCAAAAGTGTTTTAGTGACAAATATAACAGCTTTTTCAAGTTGTTTCCTCTTTGGGCAGATACAGAAAATATCCTATGTGATTGTTTAATTGTTCCGAAGATGCAACCACCTATTTGACACAGCTGAGAACATGTCCCTTTATAAGATATTCAAACTATGTATCATACACGGCTCATAACAAATGCTTGTTCCTTACCAACTGCCATTATCATTAGCTTGCCATCATTATTCTTTGAAATCAATGTTTAAAATTCAGAATTGTATTTTCAATTCTACTTTTTACAATAGGTATAAAATCAACAACACACACAATTTTCACTTCAATTTTTATCATCTGATGAACTACCAGATGCAAATGTGCCTGCCCATCATCAGATGATGGTACATCAGAAGATAAATAGTAGTTGCTCAGTGTGATTTTGTCCTAACATAATTTACTTAAATTAGTTACTATTAATTTAAAAATTGTACTGATAATATCTTTTGTCACATTTAATAGTATTTTGAATTGTCCATTTAAAGAAATATGATCTTTTAAAATTCAAAAAAATTTTTTTTGAGACAGGATCTTGCTCTGTTGCCCAGGCTGGAGTGCAGTGGTGCAGTCTCGACTCACTGCAACCTCTGCCTCCCAGGTTCAAGTGATCCTCCCTCCTCAGCCTCCGTAGTAGCTGGGACTACAGGCACATGCCACCATGCCCAGATAATTTTTCGTAGTTTTAGTAGAGATGGGGTTTTGCCACGTTGGCCAGGCTGGTCTCGAACTCCTGACCTCAGGTCATCGGCTCGCCATGGCCTCCCAAAGTGCTGGGATTGCAGGCATGAGCCACTGCACCTGGCCTAAAACTCATTTTTATTTATGTTATATGTGTGGCTATTTTGGCATCAAATTTGAAAGTTATTTTTTCTCCTAGACTAGAACATTTCCATTGTTTTCTATGAATATCGCACTGTTGCTGTTCCACACAAGCTTGCCTAAGTATGGCACATCTAATACTGTTTTCTTAAGAATATCACAGCAATATTGTGTATTAGTTTTTTTTGTTTATTTGTTGAATACTGTTGATCATTTTTGTTGTTTCAGGCTTTTTCCATTCTAGTATTTGCATGTGCATTTTTTTGGGTCGGGGTCAAATAACATTTTGTATTCTTTTAATTGAGAACCTAAATATTTCCAGTCACAGATTCTTTCACTGGACAAAGCTGTCTGTGAAGACAGACTGAAATATGTAATAATAGTATCAAAATATTTTGTCTTTAAGAATATAAAAAAAGTTTCTACAGTTTCTTTCTCCATTGGGAAAAAAAGTTTACAATAATACAAAATATTAACTTTTCTGCCAACTTTATTCAATGAAAAATTTATAACCAATAATTTAAATCAACTTATGTTTTTCTGGAAATGTTCTCAGATTTCAGAAAGCTCTGACATACTTTTCTAGGATCACCTTCCAATAAACAGTAAAGAAGCAAAAAGTTTTTAATCTTTCTCGTCAAATTTGCCAATTTCCCTGTAATTTCTTTATCATCTAATGGGCAGGCCACACTTGCACTTGTTTCCTTTGAGTTGTGAATTTGACATAAAAATATCTTTTTCATTGTCTTGTTTTAATCATGAAAGAAACTTCATGTAAAGAACATGAAGTTACAGGTGTTTGATCTGATCTGTTCAAATTGTGGATTTGCTCAGAAGACTTTTCTTATTTTCATTGTTTTGCTCAGTGACTAAATCTTCACTGAACAAGGAATTTGTAATGTTTGTGAATTGTATGTGGGTCATGCTCAGGAGTTCACAATTTAAAAAAAATTACAGCTGACCACCTTGGTGAATATGTTCATTTTTCTTTTCCATCCTTATTTTTCTGAGCTTCACTTTCACATTTTGTAGGTCTAGCACAATCTTAACTTGTTCTTATTCTTGGTGAGATAAAGAATTAAGATAAAATGTAATCATATTCAAAGGGTTCCAAATTCGAATATATTTCATCAAAAATGTCATTAAAGTAAATGTTAAAATACTAAAAAATTAAAAACATTTCCTATTTAGTCAAAAAAGTTACTTTTTTCTGCTAAAATATCCAAAATTATTGATTAAAGTTTAAGGGTAAAACACAACTAGTAATTCATGAGTACTAATATTTAAATAAAATTTCAAATGAAGCTTAATTTTTACTTAGTTTTAAATTTAGTTTACTCATTACATATTTTCATAACATTACGTTATCTGCAATTTTTGCATTCAATGTTTCATGCTTCAAGCATGCTATGTCTAGACAATGTATAAAAAATTAAAAGTAGTATTTTTTAAATTACAAAAGGTTCTTTAGCTGCTATGTGTAACTGCTGCAAACACTGCAGTAATTTGCGAGTACTTACACACCCACAAACTGGAACTTGAAGAAAGCAAGAAAATGGATGCTCGTTACCCCTTGGAAATGCTGTGTTATTTTCTAAGAATCTATAGCATTCATGACACCTGAGAAGAAAGATTTGACGAGTATATTAATTTGTCTTTTACCTAAATGCTTCCACAGCTTAAATTCTCCTTGGACTCACATTCCTCAGCAGTGTCCTTTTGTGATGCTGGCAGCAGCACAACCTGTGATTCTTCATGACATTTGGGTGGTCGTCTTGTGTTTCCAGGACTGAGGAGCATTTTCTATGGCCTGAATGGTGCTAGTCACCAGAGTGGTTGTTTAGGGTATCTGCAATGGTCACCTGATTTCATATATTCTTTAATACATTTGCCTTTTTATGTGTCTTTTCTAAACATAAGGTCTAAGGTAGGGGTTCCTCCTTATCAGATCTAGGGCTGTCCTGAGTTCAGTTAAAAAAAATCCAACAGTACTTATATGTACAACCCACATGTATAAAATAGAAATAGTACTTGAATAAATTACCTACAAGTACTTGAATAAATTACCATGTAACCAGTTTGTTGTTTATTTTTCTAGACTTTAAAAAGTACTAACACACACACACACACACACACACACACACACACACACACGTATTTTTTTTTTTTTTGAGGCAGAGTCTCACTCTGTCACCCAGGCTGGAGTGGTGCAATCTTGGCTCACTGCAACCTCCCCATCCCGGATTCAAGCGATTCTTGTGGCTCAGCCTCCCGACTAGCTGGGATTACAGGTGTGTGTCACCACACCTAGCTAGTTTTAGTAGAGATGGGGATTCACCATATTGGCCAGGCTGGACACACACATATTTTATATAAAATTTAAAAAAATATATAAATGAGATTATAATATGAAAACTTTGGGAAGCTTCTTTCTCCATTTAACAATATATTATGCACTGTTTTCTGTGTTGTTACATACAATTTATTAACTTTATCTCATTCATAACTATTATTCATAACTTATTCATAACTATTTTTTTTTTCTGAGACAGAGTCTCACTCTGTTGCCCACGCTGGAGTGCAGTGGCACGATCTCAGCTCACTGCAACCTCTGCCTCCAGGGTTCAAGCAATTTTCCCACCTCAGCCTCCCAAGTAGCTGGGATTATAGGCACGTGCCACCATGCCTGGCTAATTTTTGTATTTTTAGTAGAGACGGGGTTTTGCCATGTTGGCAAGACTGGTCTCAAATTCCTGACCTCGGGTGATCTGCCCACCTCGGCCTCCCAAAGTGCTGGAGTTATAGGCATGAGCCATTGCTCCAGGCCTGATTACAGTATTTTTAAAAGCCAATTCCTTTCTGATTGGCATTTGGTTTTTTTTTTGTCATCATAAAAATCCTACAGCAAATATCCTTGGATAGGTTACTTGGTTTTCACTATGTTTAAATTCATGGCTGCATTTGGTCAATACAGCCAAATTATTTATTTATTTATTTAATATAGCTAATTTATAAGTGTTAGAAATTAACTACACACATCTTCTATAGGATCACTTAGTCCCTGCTCCTATTTTTCATATTCTGAAAGCTTTCTTAAATACTTTTCCGGATAATCTAGAAAAAGTTCTAGATGAAAATTTTATACTAATGTGTCTCATCTGCAATCCAAGGCAGTTTGATACATTAGTGTGTGAAGCTTTCCTGCTCACAAATGGCAGAAAAATTAGAAACCTATATTAATTAGGAATGGCAAATGGAAACTCAAGTATATATATTTATATATTTATATATTTAATTATTTTTATTTTAAAATAAATATAAAATACCTTCTTTTATATTTATTTTAATGTATTATGAGACATAAATCCCTCCTATTGTCATATATATGATCTACATGTACCATTAAGATGGATACATACACATCTTTGTATCCGTGTGTGTGTGTGTATACAAGCTTTGTTTGGAGCTGGAAAGTAGCAGATCCAGGATTCAAATTTGGGTGTGGGTGATAGTCTTGCCACCATATTATGCTTTGCAGTAGGTATTAGAACTTGGTGGTGGAGGGTAGGGGTGAATTCAAAGAGCATCTAGTTCTTTTCAATATAAGCAAGAATGTTTATAAACACCAAACTTATCACAGTAGTCTCATTTAAGGAGTGGAGAGGGATTAAGGAGAAAAGAGAATTTTGCATTTGTGTATCGCTTGACTTTTTAAAATAATGAGAATTGGTTCGTGTTGTATTGTCAAATTTTAATAATTAATGAAAAATAGTCTTGTACATAGTTGGTGTCAATGGCAAATGATCCAGCCATGTTTGAAAACAGTTTGGAAGTTCTTTATAAAGTTAAAGAACCCATATAACGCAGCATAAGTTACCATATGACCCAGCAATTAATTTCTGAGATATTTACCCAAGAAAAATGAAAGCATAGCTTGCAAAAAGATGTGTATGCAAATATTTAAAAGTTTTATTCATAATCACTAAAAACTGGAAACAATCCATATGACCATCAATAGATGATTTGATAAATAAGTCTGGGGTACTTCTGTACAATGGAGTATAACTCAGCAATAATATGTAACTAACTGCTGATATGTGCAACAACATGGCTGAATCACAACAGCATTATGCTGAGTCTAACACAAAATATTACATGTATGATTCTATGTATATGATATTCACTAAAAGAGAAAGCTGAAGGGACATAAATCAGATCATTGATTGCTGGGGTTAGAAGAGGGTTGGAAGAGAGCATTGACTATAAAGTGGCACTAGAGATCTTTTTGGAGTGATAGAAATAGTCTATATCTTTATTATAGTTATACAACTGTAGACAATTTTTTTTTTTTTTTTTTTTAGATGGAGTCTTACTTTGTCACCCAGGCTGGAGTGCAGTGGCACAATCTCGGCTCACTGCAACCTCCACCTCCTGGGTTCAAGTGATTCTCGTGCCTCAGTCTTCTGAGTAGCTGGGATTACAGGCACTTGCCACCACACCCAGCTAATTTTTGTATTTTTAGTAGAGACGGGTTTCGTCATGTTGGCGAGGCTGGTTTCAAACTCCTGATCTCAGGTGATTCACCCACCTCAGCCTCCCAAAGTGCTGAGATTACAGGCGTGAGCCACAGCACCAGGCCAACTGTAGACATTTGTTAAAACTCATTAAACTCTATATCTAAAAGGGATTAATTATAGCTTGTCATAAATTATAGCTTGTATTATTACTATTATATAACTTTATATTATATAGTTTTTTCAACCTAATTTTATTATATATGTATATTGTTATTATATTACATAATTATCGGTTAAATGCAGGGCATGTAGCTATTCAGTATGGCTGCACAGAGGTAGTTGAGAGGAGGGTTCTTCAACCCCACCCCCCTAAACATTGAATGATCAGCTCTAGATGGTAGAATCATACAGGTATAAATGGAATCAGTTAATTACAGTGGCAGTTGAGGCAGAATAATCAGCTGGGTTCTCAAAGTTAGTGGCGACAAGAGAATCTGAAGAGGCATATGATGTTCCAATTCAGGACTCAAAAGTATTTGTTAAATAGATGAATGAGCAAATGAATCAATGGAGGAAATTATGAAAAGATGACAGCAGCGGCAGCAAGGTTTTAAAATCTTCCCCAATCCCCCTGTCGCCATAAAAAAGAACAGATCAACTCTAATAGCAAAACCCAAGGCCCAAAGTCAACATCTTAATAAAATCTAGATGAACAAGATATTCTCATGAACCTCAAAATATAAGCAGGTGGAGAAAAACCACCAACAATAACTAAAGATCCACATTGTCTATGCAGGAGAGAGGAATGAGGCATCTGACAGACCTGAGACAGAATTCTAAAACTGGTAGTAGGTACTCACTCAAAAGCAGAGTTAGACCAATTTGGGAACAGTTACTGAAATTGGGAAGGGTCTTTGCACACTCCAATGAAGATGTGGGTGTATGGGGCCCAAGGTAAGGTCTGAAGGTGCTGACGCTTGACTTTGTGGACCTTTATAATTACAAAGCTCTACTGGAGAAGAAAGCCTCAAACCAAGAGTAGACTTCTGAGAGCAGAATCCACATGGGGAAGCACGGGGTGACAGAGATAAAGAGAAAAGAAGGCCTAGATAAAAGAGCAGAGGAACCATATGTCAAAATACATAAGGACATAAAAATACATTTTTTGGCTGGGTGTAGTGGCTCATGGCTGTAACTCCAGCACTTTGGGAGGCGGAGGCAGGCAGATCACTTGAGGCCAGGAGTTTGACACCAGCCTGGCCAACAAGGCAAAACCCCATCTCTACAAAAAAATAGAAAAATTAGCTGGGAATGGTGGCATGCAACTGTAGTCCCAGCTACTCAGGAGGCTGAGAGGGGAGGATCACTTGAGCCTGAGAGGTTGGGGCTGCAGTGAGCCATGACCACACTGCTCTACTCCAACCTGGGGACCAAGCCCAGGAGATTGAGGCTGCAGTGAGCCATGACTGCACCACTGCATTCCAGCCTGGGCAACAGAGTGAGACTCTGTCTCAAAAAAATAAATTATATGTGTGTGTATATATATATATGAGATATTAGATATTTTATATATAATATATAATATATCACATATATTATATTTATATATAGTTTATAGATATTATATATAATATATATTTTATATATTTTATATATATGTAAGATTGTGTTCAAAATCAACACTAAGTTCTAAGAAAAAAAGGCAGAATAACAATAAAAGCATATCAGAAAGACATGTTTTTGAAACTGTTGAAAAGTATGACTTACTGTTTCAAAATGTGCTAAAAGGCTAACGAAACAACATTAGGTAGAAAAGAACTATACAAGTCAGAATTAGACAATCTTAGAAAGGATGTAGGAGAATTCAGAATTAGGATTATTTCAGAAATAGAAACTAAAATAGAAGATACAGAACAGTGAATAAATTCAACAGATAATTCCTTATATAGAAGGTAAAATTAAAGTTTCAATACATTAAAGAGAAATGAAGGATTCCAAAGGAAGTGGTCGATACAGAAAATAAGCAAAGAATATTCAACGTATGTATAAGAGCCACAGAGAAAAAATAAAGATGGAAATTTAAAAGTAATTTAAATTCAAAAAGCTAACACTCAAGAAAACTTTCCTAAGATCATAAAGAGATTGGGGCTAGGTGCTATGGCTCATACCTATAATCCCAGCACTTTGGGAGGCCGAGGTGGGAGGACTGCTTGAGCTCAGGAATTTGAGACCAGCCTGGGCAACATGGCAAAATGCCATCTCTACAAAAAAGAAAAAAGAAAAAAAATATCTGAGCATGATTGCACACGCCTGTAGTCCCAGCTACTTGGGAGGTTGAGGTGGGAGGATCGCTTGAGCCGGGAAGGTGGAGGCTGCAGTGAGCTGAGATTGAGCTGCTGCACTCCAACCTGGGTGACAGAGTGAGACCCCATCTCAAAAAAAAAAAAAAAAAAAAGAAAAAAGAGTGAGACTGACATCAGTACCTAGCAAAATAAATCTAGAATGAACAAGGTCAAGATATATTCTAAAACAACTTCTGGGCTTGATAGTAAAAGGAAAAAAATATTTGGGCAACTAGTCAAAATCTCAAGTCACTTACATAGGAAAGGAAATAAGATTGTCATTAGACATCATTCCAGAAGAAATGAATTTAACATTCCTTGAAGATACTCAAGGAAAGAAAATATGAGCCAGAGATTTTATAGGTAGCCAAACGCAACAAGTTTTTATGTACATAAAAGAACCAGAGAATACTGCTCCCATGTACCTTTCCTGAGGAATGTATTAAAGAAAGATTTTTTAAAGACAACCAAAACGGAAAGATACTGGCATAAGAATGAATGGTGAACATTAGATGTACCTTTACCCATAAAACTATGATGGTTATAAAAAGGGCAAACACCCAGGCAAAGTAGATACTGTATAATAATTAAAAGGAGAGAACGGTGAGAGAGATAAAAAATAAAATATTCTTGTTGATTGTTTTATAGTTACTGATGTGGTAAAAAGGTGTTGATTCAAATGAGATATTGATGGATAGGGATGAGGGAATAAAAAAGAAATGAACTAATTTCGATATTGCTGGAAACCAATAGATAATAATAAAAATAAGATGGGGGAACTAAGGTTATTTTAGCATAAGTATAAAAGTAACCATTAAAAACAAAACCCTTCCAAATACCAAATATATTGAGAGAACAAATAAAATAAATCACATAATGAAAAACTGGTGCTATAAAAGGCCTGCATATTTATAACAGAAAACAATATAAAGTGAAAAAAGTAATGTGCAAAGAAATATACGTAGATATTTGCTTTTAAAAAGGCTAAATAACAATATATGTGTGTGTATGTGATGGTTAATTTTATGTCAACTTGACCATGCATTGGGGTACCCAGATTAAACATGATTCCTGTGAATGTCTCTGTAAGGGTGTTTTGGGGTGAGACTAACATTTGAATCAATGGACTCAGTTAAATAGATGGCCCTCCCCAAGTGGGTGGGCATCATCCAATTCACTGAGGGCCTGAGTAGAACAAAAAGACAGGCAGGCCAGGTGCGGTGGCTCACGCCTCTAATCCCAGCATTGTGGGAGGCCAAGGCTGGCAGATCACCTAAGGTCGGGAGTATGAGACCAGCCTGGCCAACATGGTGAAACCCTATTTCTACTAAAAGCAAAAGAAATACAAAAAAAATTAGCTGGGCGTGGTGGCAGGTGTCTGTAATCCCAGCTACTCGAGAGGCTGAGGCAGGAGAAT
>NW_012107175.1:793299-807554 GCF_000951045.1 Mandrillus leucophaeus
GGCTCACGCCTATAATCCCAGCACTTTGGGAGGCCGAGGCGGGCGGATCACGAGGTCAGGAGTTCAAGACCAGCCTGGCCCATATGGTGAAACCCTGTCTCTACTGAAAATATAAAAATTAGCCGGGCGTGGTGGCACTCACCTGTAGTCTCAGCTACTCTGGAGGCTGAGGCAGGAGAATCACTTGAATCCAGGAGGTGGAGGGAGCAGTGAGCCAAGATCGCGCCATTGCACCCCAGAGTGAGACTCTGTCACAAAAGAAAAGAAAAGAAAAGAAAAGAAATGAAAATTAAGAAGGAATTTGCCCCTTTTTTGCTTCCTGCCTGCCTGCTTGAGCTGGAATATCTGTCTTCTGCTCTCGGACTGGGATTTTCACAATTGGCTTCCCTCGTTCTTAGATCTTCAGACTTGGACTATAATTCCAGCTACTCGGAAGGCTGAGGCAGGAGAGTCACTTGAACCTGGGGGACGGAGGTTGCAGTGAGCCGAGATCACACCATTGTACTCTAGCCTAGATGAAAGAGTGAAACTCCGTCTCAAAAAAAAAAAAAAAAAAAAAAAAAAAACAAACAAAAAAAAACTATATATATATATATAAATAAAATCAATAAGGATAGGAAAACGTTAATGTTGAATTTAAAAAGAAACAAATGAACCTATTTCAAGGTTTAAAGGCTTTTAAACAGACCTCTACTTTTAAGTGGGCTACATTCTAAGGAATTTTTAAAAACTGTAATCTTGAACTTTGTTAGGTTTGTTGTTGGTAGTGGTGTTGATGTAGTAAGTCTAGTGTTATTGAGTATTATAGAAGAGAGCAAAAGAGTAAATATAGTGATGTTCATGAAAACCAGCATTCTTCCTGTGAGAAAAGAGAGATAAAAATATGGGCTGGGCGCAGTGGCTCACACCTGTAACCCCAGCCCTTTGGGAGGTCAAGGTGGGATCACTTGAGTCCAGGAGTTCGAGACCAGCCTGGGCAACAAAGCAAGACCCCATCTATAAAAAAAAAAAAAAAATTAGCTGGGTGAGGTGGTATGTACCTGAAGTCCCAGCTACTTGGGAGGCTGAGGCAGGAGGATTACTGGAGTCTGAGAGGTTGAGACTGCAGTGAGTTGTGAACTTGCCATGGGACTCCAACCGGGGCAACAGAGCAAGACCTTATCTCAAAAAAATGAAAAAGATAAAAATATGTACTGGAGGACAAGAGGAAGAACTGCTGGTATTGGACTGGAGTTGGGGGATTCAGATAAATTAATGATTTTAAATAAAATATACTTTCTGGCTCTGTCTACTAAAGGGCCTAGCAGCAATGAGACTCCAATAGCAAGAGCACTCTTCCTACTCAGTTTTTTTCCTAAGAACTGAAGGTTTCCACTAAAAGAAACTGAATCTCCTTGGAGAAATGGCCGATTCAATGTCTGTAGCAAAGAAAATGCAAGATGAGCCTGGGACCTCCTCTGCTACAGAATCGTGAAAGAAGTAAAGAAGTACTCAAAACCGATGGGCATAGGTTAGCAAGACACAGAGACCAACTGGAAGGGGCTCCCATTGACCTAATTTGGGACAAATTGAGAATTGAAAAGAAAACTGATGGTAATGATTGTTCTTAGCTGACAGTGATACTCAAGAATATTAAAAGGTGAGTATGAGAGAAGAGAGAGCATTTTCTTAAACAACAGAATGCCAGCTTGTAAATGTGGAAGAAATGATAGGATTAGAAAAATTGTGATTTTTGCAATCACCAACATTATAATTGATTAAGTCAAAATTTATTAATGGATGCTAGAACATGGTTAAAAGTTGTGGGGGAACAAGATATTTTCATATCCTCCACGTAGCATCCCAGAGATTACTTATTAATTATAAAGTGGGAAATATACCTTTACAGTGAAGAATTCTAGCAGACAACACCATAATCAGAGGATTAAATTTAGCATCACCTATAATAGGGCATAGTGGTATCATATGCCTCTTGCTATTAACACTGAGAGGCACCCAACATTGCTTCTGTAGAAGTTTTTGCTAAAAGTCTTTAAATCTAATTCTGAAGAAATAACCAGATAATCCAAATTGTGGAACATTCTATAAAAAGAACTGACCTGAAGGCCCTCTCCCAATTCCCCCACAAATGGCAAGAGAACTGTTTTAAAACAAAATAGACTGTAGAGATGTGACAGCTAAAACAGCATGTGATTCTTGATGAATCCCGGATAAAAACAAAAACAAAGGCAAAACTAAGACAAAACAAAACAAGTAAAGCTCCAAAGGGCATTACTGGGGGAAAAGCTGCATATATTTAATAAGACTTTTAAAACATTAGATAATATATCAATGTTGAGTCTATTATATTGACAATTTGGTTATATAGAAGAATGTCCTTGTTTCTTCGGAGGTAAATGCTAAAGTACTTTGGAGTGAAGCTTCATAAAGTTTTAATGTACTTTCCAATTTTCAGCCAAAAAATACATCTATCTATCTATCTATCTATCTATCTATCTATCTATCTATCTATCTATCTATCTATGAAAAACACCCATATATGTATATGGAGTTATGTACAATGAACAAGTGTAGTGAAATGTTAACAGTGGGTGATTGTAGGTGAAGGATATTTGAGAGTTCATTGTATTTTCTTTTTAAACTTTTCTGTAGGTTTCAATATTTTCCAAATAAAAGGTTGGGAGTTAGGGAGGCATAAACATGTGGACTGCCAGTGGATGCCTGGCCCCAAGGCAGTCAACCTACAGATTCACAACTAGAGACCTAGGACCTAAGCCACATGGCCTGAAAAGACGAGCTATTCTATATCGGTCAGGATCCTCTTGGCTTCAAGTAACAGGACACCCAAGTCAAAGTAGCTTAAACCTTAAGGATACCTCATGTAACAAGAAGTCTGAAGGTAAATGACTCAAGGGCTGGTCAGTTTGTCAGCTCAAGGATGTTGACGCCCTCTTCTGTCAGTTTCTCTGTCATTCTCTTGGCTTTGCCTCATGGGTGCACAATAGGTACAACGGTGTCATGCATCATGTCTTCATGTGACATATCCAAAGCAGGCAGCAGGCCGGTGGGCCAGCTCCCCCTCAGGTCTTGCCCTCTTGTATCAGGGATAACACTCTTTCCCACAATCGGCCCCCCCCAGCCCCGCAAAATTCCCTTACCTCTCAGTGCTCTTACAAACCTATGATATATTCACCACCTGAGGTTGTTCACCTGAACAAACCTGATGAGGAGGGTGGTTGCTGAGTGGGCAGCCAGCGGTGTTGACCACATGAGCCATCCAGACTCCCTCGCTCAGGAAACTGAGCCTAGAAACTCAAATTGTGTGTGCTGTAAGTAGTCCAGCTGATGGGGAATGGACAAGAAGTTGAGGACATGAGCCATGTACAAGCCAAGGTTAAGACAAGAGAGAACACCATCTCTATCCCTGTAGTGATAGAGGGTGAGGAAGCCATTTGGTAGGGAAAGTGGAATAGAGCACATGGTCTGAGTCAGTGAAGCTGCCCTTAGGCTCCCCCAACTGCCTGGATCCCTGTTGTCTTCTGGTTAAGATTTCAGTTCTGGGCCACCTAGAATGGACTAGTGAGGACTCCTTATTGGCCAGTAACAGAACAAAATACTGCCCTGGCACCAAAGAGGAATTAGTTGTAAATGTTCGGGAATGTCTTACTATCCAAGGCAAGAATTGTAGGAAGTGTAGCCAGGCCTTAGAAAGTGCTAGCGCCAGTTGGCTTCTCTTTGACTCTTGTCTCTGTGTTTCTCTACTGAGCATTTTATTCTTATCTCTGCAGTAGATAAGCGGATATCTTTGCATCTGGTCTCCAATGTTATTATATATCCACCCACATCTCCCGAATTCTCATTTAAGTTTTGACGCTGCTAAGAGGCCATATAGTAGACAGTCCCTCAGTCCTACTTTCAAATTCCCAGAGGAGAGAAGCTGAGAGGCCTAAGTTGGGTCAGATGTCCCATCCATCAAGTCCATGGGCTTCAGGTCACAACAGATAAGTAGGGGGTAAAGAGGAGGAGTATTAGGAGAAAGGGGTCATTGACGTGAGGCCAGAAAGATATCCCAACGGCATCCACTGTGATCCCCTTAAAGTAATGGTTCTCAAGGTTGGGGGTAGGAATTCCTCCTCACCCCCACTTTTCGCAATGTCTGGAGGCATTTTTGGTTATTACAACTTGGGGGGTGGATGCTACTTGCATCTAATGGGTAGAGGCAAGGGGTGTTGCTAAACATCCTAGAGTGCTCCTATGACAGAAAATTACTTTGTCCAAAATGTCAATAGTACTGAGGTTGAGAAATCATGCTCCCCTTTTGATTCTGTAACGGGCCTTCCCACCAAATGGAGCGTCGGTATTCACAGAGCACAAACCCGTGCCTAATATGTAGGAGGACTCTTAAATATCTATTGGACAGATGGTGAGTGAAAATACCATTCTAAAACAGGGTGGACACTGATTCTACTGCTGATTACCTGGGTTTAGGGTGTACTCTGGGTGAAGCCACCATGGGAGCTCACAAAGGCAGGGGATGGTGAAATTCTTGCCCTGGGGAGTGGAAGGTAGGGGTGTGTAAAAGAGAAGATGGAATAAGCAGAAACAGATCCAGACAGAAGACAGAACCATAAACCCACGCACAACTTGCTCTTGCAAGCGCTCATAACACATGTAGCAGCTGCTTCTCTGGTACCTGCCCCTCCCACACACCATAAGGGAGAGCTGTCAAGCCTTAAGTCCTGAACAGCTGTAGGATATGATATAAGCATCTCTTTTCCCCAGTAATTCGTCGGGCAGGCAGGTACAGGCTCCAGGCCACTGGGGTTTCCTTTTTTGGTTTAGTAGATACACATGCTTTCCTTTCTTAAGGAGCATTGTCAGCCTGAAATCGTAAAAAAACAAAAATACCTGTAAATGATTCAGAGTGAAGACAACTCCAGAAATAAGGAGAAGGAAGAGTTTGTAAGGCTGAGTGTTTTCCTAAAATTCCTGACAACCAGAGTTTACTACTGGGCAAAGGAGAGTAAGTTTTCTGGTAGAAACACCAGAAAAGTTAGATAGTGCAAAGTCTTTGCTGCCCTCTACTGATTAAAATGAAGACTAACATGTGGTTTGAGAGGAGAGAGGTTTTTCAATTACCATTCCATTTCTTCATTTACTTTTCCAACACCTATTTACTCAGCTTATACTTCCTGCAGGTGATGTGCAAAGCATTAAGTAGGGTAGCAAAAAATACAGACCAGGTGCTTCTTCTCGTGAAACTTACAATCTGCCAAAGGAGACCAATTTTGTATGTCAACAAACAGGAAACATTGTAAGGTTGTCGAAAGTGCTCTGAAAGTAATTAACAGGGTAACATGGAGATGTGTGTGTGTATGTGTGTGTGTGTGTGTGTGCAATGGGGGGGTGGGTGTGGGCAGGCAATTTGAGATTGACCTGTGAGCTAAGAATGGAAGGTTGTGACAAAGCCAGATGTGCTGAGAGAGGCCAAAAGCTTTTCAGGCAGAGCGAGAAGTGGGTGTAAACTCCAGAGGCAGAAAAGTGCTCCCTGGGTCCTGGAACTCAGTGCAAGAGCAGAGGGCTGTGTGGAGGAGAGGCCAGAGAGGTGGGCAGGGGCCACTTCACAGAGAGTCCCAGTATTTTGCCCAGGAGCTTGGATTTTGTTTGGTATAAATTTTATTCAGAAGAGGAAGCTATTGAGCATTTGCTATTTTTGTCTTTCAAGGACTATTCCTTTTAATAGTACATACTCGCTAGAGTATCAATAAAGATTTTTTTTCCCAGAAATATCAGAAAGTTTAAAAAGTACATACATTAAATAACTTTATTAGCAACTAGAGAGGCCGGACGCAGTGGCTCACGCCTGAAATCCCAGCACTTTGGGAGGCTGAGGTGGGTGGATCACTTGGGGTCAGAAGTTCAAGACCAGCCCGGCCAACATGGTGAAACCCTGTCTCTACTAAAAATACAAAAACTAGCTGAGCGTGGTGCTACGCACCTGTAGTCCCAGCTGATCGGGAGGCTGAGACTCGAGGATTGCTTGCACCTGGGAGGCGGAGGTTGCAGTGAGCCAAGATCGCGCCACTGCACTCCAACCTGACTGACAGAGCGAGACTCCATCTCAAAACTAAACAAAACAAAAATTATCTAGAGAATTATTCTGTCCTCTGTGTGGATGATGAACAGTAGGGCAGCAGGGCAAGAGGAGGAGACAGAGCCAGGTGGTGCTGTGCAGGAGTCAAGCTGGGAAGATGGACAGGAATGAATGGATATGAGGTGGCTTTGGTGGTCTCACCTTCAGGAACCTCTGGTGGGTTGGATGTGGAGAACAGTGACATGGAGAGAGATGCCAAGGCTGTGAGGACAAGAAAATCAGCTATGACACACGTTTGAAGAGCAGTGGCACCTGGAGGCTCCATCCCCGGCTCCTTGCTGGTCAGTGGGTCAGGGCCATTTGCCTGTCCACCGTGCTCTCTCCTCCTGCTCAGTCTGGGTGATTACACATGACAGGGCTCAGAGAGGCATCCCTCATAAAAATGGCCATAAAGCCGTTTGCTAATACGAAGCCTCCCATAAATGTCAGGTGATGAGAATTACAGCCCCGCAGGCTCATAAAAGAGAGAGCGTGTCATGGCTTGAGGAAGCCACAGCGACAGTGAGGGCACCGGACTGTCTTTCCAAGCTGTATTTTAGTTTCGGGGAAGACATGACTGGAGGAAGTGGAGTGCTGGCTGAGGCCAAAGTGGCTCAGAACCTTAAGTGAAAGGCCCAGTTATCAAATCTGTCAGCAAAGCTTCCGTCCCCTGGCCCAGGGCTTCTTCAAGGTGAAGTGGAGTGCATTCTGAACTTGCAGAACTTAGCCAGGAGGAGTAGGGGCATTAGTGAACCTGGCCTCAGGCAGCCTCTGATTCCGGGGAATAAACAACATACTGTTTCCTACTTTTTCCAATCCTTGACCCACCTGTCAGCTAATTAGTACATAGCCCAGGTGTTCTCTCTGCCTTGAGCTGCTCCCCTGCTTACCATCTGTCTAGCAATCCTTTGATGCACCCCATATGTCTCACAGCCCTGACCCCCAACCTCTTTCTTTTTCTCCCTTTAGTTCTCTCTCTCTTTCATGTCCAGTCAACATTCAGCTAAAAATCGCTGGTATCCTATAATAAGCATGACATTGTGCTGGGATTCTGGAAACCAGGCTGGGGGCAAAGAAACATGATATGAAGACCCCATCTGGAAGAAGTTATACATCTAGCAGACAGGCAGCTAGGTGAGTAACTTCTTCTGGGAGCACATCCACACTTAAAAAGTAAAACAATAGTAAATAATTGTGGCTAATATCAATATTGAAGACTGATTGCATGCCAGGTGCCTGCCAAGGGCATTAGCTCTTGTGGTCCTCCTGATAACCTGTTGAGGTGAGTACTACGATGATTCTCATGTTGAGATCAAGAGGCTGAGGCTGGGGAGGTGGGGACCTTTACAGGGCGACATAGCCTGTGACCTTTTTAAATTCACGTTGGCATGATCCTGAAGCCTGTATGCTGCTCTGCTCTGGCACATCAACCAGGATAAACCGAGGCTCCTAATAGCATGGGCGTATCCTGCATGCTGCTCCACTTCTGGGGCCACTCTGCCTCTTGCTCTCTCTTAACTTTTCTTCCACACACACCACACATACATGTGCACACACACATCTTGATCCATAATCCCATCCTGACTCCTATCCTTTGGACCCTAATGACATTTTCACATTGAATAAAAATTATGCAAAATTATTGCCTGCTCATTGAGAGAGCAATTTCAGAAACAAACACCAATAACCCCAATAAATTCCAATAAACTCAACATAATAATCAGCCTTGATAAATAATAAGCACCAATACATTTTTGAATCAATTTTTATATTAACATTGTTTTAACTTTGGGGATTAATTATTTTTGGTTTCCTAAAGTGATTTTTTTTTCTTTTATTTTGAAACAGGGTCTCACTCTGTCGCCCAGGCTGTAGTGCAGTGGCATGATCACGACTCACTGCAGCCTCAACCTCCTAGGCTCAATTGATCCTCCCAACTCAGCCTCCCAAGTAGCTGGGACCCCAGGCATGTGCCACATGCCCGGCTAATTTTTGTATTTTTTGTAGAGATGGGGTTTCACCATGTTGTCCTGGCTGGTCTGAAACTCCTGGGCTCAAGTGATTCACTCACCTTGGCCTCCCAAAGTGCTGGGATTACAGGCATGAACCACTGTGCTTGCCCTAAAGTTATAAAGTCTGACAGTTCTTTATTTAAATTTTAGAGTTAAAATTTAATCATCAAGAGTTCTGTCTGCATCAAACTGTACCAGTTTTAGGTATTATTTGTGTGAGGTTTCTTCAGTAACTTATTTCTACCAGATCCAATTTTCCTGGGTCAAATTTTGCAGATCTGCATTTCAAGATTTGCTCCGTTTTTAGTCAATATCACATTTTTACCACATACAATCAGTCATAGCCATTTTCAGTTTTAATTTGTGTTGGTTAATTTTGCCAGAAATATCCATTATAAATTGAACAGCAGATTAATGGTTTATTTATTCATTTCTTATTCAATGGGATGAGAAAATTGAACAACATTAGGCAACAGAGAGAGCTAGGCAAAACAGAGATGAAGACTCAGAGATAAAGATAGCGAGAGGAAATAAAATTTTAAGAGTAAAAATTACATTGATGGTAATGGTAATAGCTAATATTTATTGTGTACTTCTCATGAGCACTGTTCTAAACACCTGAAATGGGCTTATATTCATTTAATCTTCACAACAACTCTTTTTAACTTTGATTTTGAGTTCAGGGTACAAGTGCAGATTTATTACATAGGCAAACTTGCGTCATGGAGGGTTTGTTGTTCAGATTATTTCATCACTCAGATATTAAGCCTAGTACCCATTAATTATTTTTCCTGATCCTCTCCCTCTTCCCACCCTCTACCCTCTGAACAGCCCCAGTGTATGTTGTTCCCCTCTATGTGTCCATGTGTTCTCATCATTTAGCTCCCACTTGTAAGTGAGAACATACAGTATTTGGTTTTCTGTTCCTGTGTTAGTCTGCTAAGGATAATGGCCTCCAGCTCTGTCCATGTCCCTGCAAAGGACATCATCTCCTTCTTTTTTTATGGCTGCATAGTATTCCATGGTGTATATGTACTACATTTTCTTTATCCAGTCTATCATCAATGGGCATTTAGGTGGATTCCATGTCTTTGCTATTGTGAATAGTACTTCAGTGAACATACGTGTGCCTGTATCTTTATAACAGAATGATTTATATTCCTTTGGGTATATACCCAATAATGAGATTGATCAGTTGAATACTATTTCTGTGTCTAGGTCTTTGAAGAGTCGCCACACTGTCTTCCATGTCTTCCACAGTGGCTGAACTAATTTACACTACCATCAACAGTGTGTAAGCATTCCTTTTTCTCTACAACCTTGCCAGCATCTGTTTTTGTTTTTTGTTTGTTTTACCTTTTAGTAATAGCCATTCTGACTGGTGTTAGATGGTATCTTATAGTGGTTTTGATTTGCATTTCTTTAATGATCAGTGATGTTGAGCTTTTCTTCATATGATTGTTGGCCGCATACATGTCTTCTTTCAAAAAGTGTCTGTTCATTGGCCGGGCATAGTGGCTTACGCCTGTAATCCCAGCATTTTGGGAGGCCGAGGCAGGCGGATCACCTGAGGTTGGGAGTTCAAGACCAGCCTGACCGACATGGAGAAACCCCGTCTCTACTAAAAAAAAATACAAAATTAGCTGGGCGTGGTGGTTTATGCCTGTAATCCCAGCTACTCGGGAGGCTGAGGCAGGAAAATCGTTTGAACTCAGGAGGTGAAGGTTGCAGTAAGCTGAAGTGGCACCATTGTACTCCAGCCTGGGCAACAAGAGCAAAAACTCTGTCTAAAAAAAAAAAGTGTCTGTTCATGTTCTTTGCCCACTTTTTATGTTTGTTGTTGTTGTTGTTGTTTTTGTAAATTTGCACAACAACTCTTTGCGGAGATGTAATTATCATTTCTATTTTAAGATGGGGAAACTGAGGTACAAAGACTGGAAATAAATTGCCTCAAATTATACAGCTAGTAAGAGGCAGATCGGGGATTCACACCCAGGCAGCCTGTGACTGAGAAGATGCAGCTGTGTTTGTATATTGATTGCTTACTTCTTGGTACTGCAGCATCCAAACGTCCCCTGGAACAAAACGTTGGGGTAAGTCAAAATGTTCTTTCATTCTATGCTTTTCTGCCACCTGAAATGCCCTCCCACACCTTCTGTGCCTAACATCATTATATGCTTCCTTAGGGGAGTCAGACTGACCTTGAGAAGGAGGGGACCATTGCCCACAAAGCTGGGTCTCCTGACCCTCTACTGGGACTCCCAGCATCTGAGCTAATTGCTGTTGGAATGCTTATCATCTGTGCCACAATTCCCTTTGCTTCTTAGTCTTTCTCATTAGAGCCTGTTTGAAATGCTTGTTTTCCGGTGCCATAAAGAAATAGTACTTGAACATAAATTTAATTTTTTTAGCAAGGCCATTTTTATACTTTCTGCAGAAAGGGTACACTCACCAGCAGTTTTGCCACGAGAGTACACTGAACAAAGGAGACAGGGTCATTTACAACCTGACGCATCTACTGTACTGCTGTGTCCGGTTTCCATTGGCTGGAACGGGACCTCACATTCTGTATTTGTCCCGAATGGCTAGCAACTTAGAACTTTTTAAAAGAGGCAAAGGCCGAGGAGAACAAAGGAAGGAGGAAGTAACTGTGGAATGCTGAGAAAGGTAAAAATACCTTTAAATAAGGAAGAAGAACAGGCTATGGCCTAATGCTTGCTTGGACCAGTATAAGCATGCCAGGGCAAATATTTAGGCTAAATTATGAGAGCTAAGAACATAAAGTACATTGATTTTTTATTACGGCTAGCAGATATTTAAGAATGTTAGCACAGGTTTTTGAATAAATTTTGCTTTTTAAAAGAAGTTACTATTTATTTCTAATTAGATGGATTAGATGGGGAGGAAGGTCTTTGAAGAGGAACCTCTACTTTTTACCGGCCTAAGATTCTTAAGAAGAGGAGTTGGCTCTTATTGCCGGTGTTTCAATTTCCTACTATAGGACTGGTACAAATGAGAAGAGTTATGAAAATTATTGAATAAATGCTTCTTGGCCTTTTGACTAAGATCAGATGAAAATTATTGAATAATAATTTTGAATAAACAAATGTGCAGTTTCACTAATAAGGGATTCTACTAATAGTTACTTGCTTTATTATTTACTGTTAAGTATGACTGTTTTGGCTTAACATGTTCTCCCGCATTAAAGAACTTGTGATCTTTCACAACAGTTCTGGGAACTTATTCAAAGCTCCTGAAATTTTGATGTTCTGATGCAAGTGACTGGGTTATGCATAAATCATTTGATTTCTACATTCGTCCGCTTTCTATTTTGTTCTGACCATCCCATAGTATCTGGTGATAACAGAGTTCACCAGCAAGGGTGTTTGGATATGATACTGCATAATCCAAAATCTAAAATCAGAATAAATCTATATAGAATATGTCCTGATTGGTGCAAAAGTAATTATGGTTTTCGCCATTAATAACTACAGACTTGATCTATGAAGTAGGTAAGTTATCCTAATGTATTAACCCAGGCTGCTGGAGTCAGAAATCTTAAGATTGCCTAAAGCTTCCCTACTCAAATCCAATCCATCACCCAGTTTTGTTGATCCTACCTTTTAAATAGTTCCTGAATCTGTCTCCTTTTCTCCATCTTCGTTGTCATTGCCTTCGGTCAAGGTCTCATCATGGTTAATCGCAACAACGTTCTACTGTCTCCCCAGCTGCAAGCTTGCTCTGATTCATTATTCTCACTATAGTCAGAGTGATCTAAGAAGCAAATCTAATCGTCACTCCCATACTTGAAACCCTTAAATAATAACTTCGTATCATCTGCAGAATAAAATATAACCCCCATCCTCCTTTCTAGGTCCATTTCCTGCTGCTCCCCTGTACACTAGTGCATTGGTCTTGATGACGTCCTTGTAAGTTCCTAAAATTACTTCAAAAATGCCGTCCCTGATGCATCCTTTCTTGGTTCTTGTTTACTTCCTCAGTTTCCACCTTCACAATGAAGTCTCCCTCCAAACAGACCCTGATTCTGTGTTTCTGCCTAACTACAAAGAGTATGACATAAAGATTCAAAGGAAATGCAGTAGTATGAGCTTGCCAGACTACCCCACCTAAGTTGTATGAGTTTAGGCAACTCACTTAAGCTTTCTAAGCCTCAATTACCTCATCTGTGAAATGGGGCTAGTTAGTAGCTGTGGTATGTAGACTGTCATGAGGAATTAAATGAGAAATTCCAGGCTTGCGTGAGCTAATCACTTAGTAATTACTAGCCATTTGTCTTGGCTAATATTTAGTTTGTTTGTTTACTTCTGCTAGACTGTGTGCTTCAAGGATAAAGACTCTTGTGTCTTTAGCAACTATGATAGTAACGGGCCCAATATAAGTGTTCCTTAAATGTTTGCCAAATGGACAAATGAATGGATGGAGGATTATCTTCTACACCCCAAATTGGAACACTTGATCTCACATGTTTGAGTAATGGAGAAGAGTTTAAGTAAGTTCTAAAATAGTGAGTTATTGCTATAGCAATGAAAAAATTATTACCCTACCCCTTGTCCTGAGATTGGTGTGGTTAATGACACACTGAAGGTGTTGAGTTTAGAACATTGTAAGAGGCAAACAACACTTTCAGTCAAATTTAATTGAGGAAGCACGATATTGTAAAGATCTGGGTTCTGGTCCTGTCTCTGCCACTAACAGGAGGTGTGACCATGAAAAAGTTAAAAATTAAACTCTCAGCCTTTATTTCCTCATCTGTAGACAAACAATGATGGACAAGATGATCTCGAGGATCCTTTTACTTTGTCAATCAACTGCTTTTGTAACTTCTCAGGGTGATAAGTTACACTTTCAATTTGGGGAAATTGTATATGAAAGTATATGAAATAATTGCATTATAATAGTCTTAACTACTGCTGCTATGTAATGTTCCTGAGATTTTGTTATTGTTGTTGTTTTAACTTTGAGAAACGGAAAATTTTAATGGTAGGAATTTATAATCGGAATGAACCATGAAAGAGATAATTGTTGTTGATACAAGAGGATAAGAGAAAATCCCCACTTACTGCCCCCGACCTGGCCATGTTCAGTGAAAGAACTAGCATTGGCTTTATACAGTGGATATGATTATTTATGTTAATAAGCAAGGAGACTATAAATGTATTATTAATTACTATGGGACAAATTCAAAGTTTCTGAGAGTTAAACTAGTAAAATGCATACACAATGTACTTAGATATAGTATCTATGTTAGTAAATGAAGAGATTGCAAATGTATGGTTAATTATTCTAGGAAAAACACAAACTAGGGTAATCTTAGCAAATGTGATCATTGTTTAATAAGTGGAAACTTAAATAATCATGTGGTATTTTATAGGGAAAAAATTGTGGAAACAAACATAGATAGTCAACCTTAAGCAGGGTACTCTAATCTATGGCTCACAGATTCCAGGTGGTTCGTGAAATTGCTTTAAGGATCTGCAAATTTATGAATTTACTAACCATTTTCTGTCTGTTGGCTTAACCAGCCAATGATGTTAATAATCAAAACAATTCCCTCTCTTTGTTTTGTTTCCTGTAAAGCACAATAGAAAAGAACACACTTCTTTTTTTTTTTTTTTTAATCCTCCTCACTGGAGAAGTAGGCTTAGCTATCTATATAAGGAAGAGGTTCTTGGATAGGACAGAGAGTTTCCCAATGCAAGGGCAGGCACAGTTGGTTCAAGTAGAAGGTGTATCTTTATTTGGAATATGAATTATCAGGCTATCATGGCCCAAAGCTATTAAAAATTCAAATTAAATAACATTCTGCCCTTGTTCTGCTTCTAATCTTGTTGAACTGCTTTCTGATTATTTTGCTTGCTATGTGTGTTTGCCCACAGGGAGGACAGGAGCAGCTGGTCCACCTGACAGTTGTAATTTCTTTCATAGATTAATACATTGGTATTCTGGTTTATGAAGATAATTTTTTTAAGTGTTCAGTTTATAATTTTTTTTGAGACCGGGTCTCCTTATGTTGTCCAGGCTGGTCTTGAACTCCTGGGCTCAAGGGATCCTCCTGCCTTGGCCTCCCAAAGTGCTAGGATTACAGGCGT
>NW_012107175.1:808754-815273 GCF_000951045.1 Mandrillus leucophaeus
TCCTCCCACCTCAGACTCCCAAAGTGCTGTGATTACCAGTGTGAGCCTGGCCCTTACAATATTAACTAAACAACAAACTTTATTTGGATTTCCTCAGTTTTCCCCACCAGTGCCCCTTTTCTGTTCCAGGATGCAATCCAGGACACCACAGTACATTTTAGTCACCATGCCTCCTTTGTTGCCTCAAACTGTGACTGTTTCTCACTCTTTATCTGTCTTTCATGATCTTGACGCTTTTGAAGAGTGTTGATCAGGTGTTGTGTAGAACGTCCCTCAATTCAGATTTGTTTAATATTTCCACAGCTTTTAGACTGAGGTTGTGGATCTTGGAGAAGAATACCATAGAGGTGAAGTGGCCTTCTCACCACATCATGTCAGGGGTGTACACTATCACTGATGATACTGATTTCTTTTTTAGTTTTAATTTTAGTAGAGACAGGGTTTCACTATGTGTGCTGGGCTGGTTGAACTCCCAACCTCAGGTGATCCACCTGCCTTGGCCTCAATCTTTTTATTTTGAAAGTTGGTAAGTAAAGAAAAAGAATTAAGCATTTATTCACTTTTAAAACAGAAACTATTTTCAGGTAACTAAATAGCCTCTGTTGTTGAAGGAAATCTCTAATTTACAGAAGACTGTCAGTGAGCAAATGTGGAAGGTAATATAGAATTGGAAAAATCATTAGTTTGCCATCCGTAAGGAAAGTATTGATTCAGGAAAGGATAAAATCATTAAATCGCTAGGTTAATGGTTGACAGGTACGTTGATCATTCATCTCATTTTGCCAGAGATGGTCCTAGTTTATGACTATTGTCCAAGTGTAATTATTAATAGTGCCCCTTTTAATGTCAAATGTGGCAGTTTGGATTATAAGTGATAGGCTCACCCTGTTGACAGGGTACCAACATATGTATGAAGCCAAAGTAAGTATCATGCAGATAATATTCTGATTATAATAGAATTGAGCTGTCATCACCTTTAACTCAGTGTTAATCTTACCATCACTTAGGATGGGACAACCAGATGTGTCTCCTGTAGTGATTGAAACCGGAATATACAGCATTACCTATGAAGTTCCCTTGATAAAAATGTTCAATTTAAATCTGGTCAAATATTCAGATCGATCTAAACACAAGGATTGGAGGAAGCAATCAGACAGATCCAGAGGGGAAGCAGGCCTGGTCTTCAGCAAGTCCATATCATGATAAAAGGAATGGTTCTAGGTTAAAAGTGTCTTAAGAGGCATAGCAGCCAGATATACTGCTTGGTTCTGAATTCGATACGTATTTGGCCAAACCAGCTGGAAGGACATCTTGGGGACAGGTGAGGAAATTTGAATATGGATTTGCTATTATGGTTAATTATGTTAGGTGTGAAAATATAATTTTTGCTATGTAGAAAACTGGGCGTTAAAAAAAACAGATGCATTCCAAATATTAGGGGTGGAATATTATGATGTCTATAATTTACTTTAAAATACTTCAGGGCTGGGTGTAGAGGATCATGCTTGTAATCCCAACATTTTGTGAGGCCAAGGTGGGAGGATCTCTTGAGCCCAGGAGTTTGGGACCAGCCTGGGCAACAACGCAAAACGCTGGCTCTAAAAACAAAAACAAAAACAAAAAGGAAAACGAAAACATGAAACTAAACTGAAAAAAAAAAAACCACACACACAAAAAAGCATGAAATAAAATAAAATAAAATAAAAACGCCTTCAGCATTAACTATAATAAAGGGAGTTGGCAGGAAAAGCAATAAGATAAAAGATAAAATATATAAAACATTTCATAAACTTACACCTGAAAGACAGTGTCATAGGTAAGGCAGCCCCCAGTGATCCCACCTCCTGATATTCAGCCCCTCCTTGAGTGTGGTCTACACTTTTCAACTTGTTTCTTCTTCCTCCCCTCCTTTTTTTTTTTTTTTTTTTTTTTTATTGAGACAGAGTCTCACTCTGGAGCGCAGTCGTGCAATCCCGGCTCTCTGCTGGGACTACAGGCATGCACCACCATGCCTGGCTAATTTTTGTATTTTTAGTAGAGATGGGTTTTCACCATGTCGGCCAGGCTGGTCTTGCTCCTACTTCAGGTGATCCACCCGTCTCGGCCTCCCAAAGTGCTGGCATTACAGGCGTGAGCCACTGCACCCGGCCACACCTTGCTTCTAATGAACGGATATGGGCAGAAGTGATGGAAATTCACTCCCAATATTATTGAAATATTGAACCTTACAAAAGGTTACAAGTCTGTGGCTTCCATCCTGAGCATTCTCTGTCTTTCGTAGATTGCTCGTGCTGGGAGAAGGACACTGTCATGTTGTGATCTGTTCTATGGACAGGCCCATGTGTGGCATATCTTCTGTCTAGCAACCTATGAGGAACTGCCATGCATTAAAAACCAGGTGAGTGAACTTGAAAGAAGATCCTTCAACATCAGGTGAGTCTTCGATCTCGGCTGGCAATCTGACTGCAACCTCATGAGAGGTCTTGAGCCAGAGGCACTTAGAATGTGCTTGGATTCCTGACCCGTGGAAGCTGTGAAGTAATGTTTTGTTGCTTTAAACTGCTAAGTTTTGAGATAATTTGTTATGCAGCAATAGGTAACTAATACAGGTAGGAAATAGTTATTAGGGTGAAAGAGGGCAAGAAGAACATTATAGGCAGAGAGAAAAACCCGTGAGATAAGTATTTAAGGTAAGAAGCATGAGTGTCTTTCAAAAATGGAAAGAAACCAAATTTGACTAGAACTTAGAAGGCAATAAGGAAAGATGAAGTTGTAGTGATGGGCATGATATAGGGCTACAAAGACCATGTCAAAAGTCTGTTCTTTTCCTATTGGGAATAAGAAGCCATGGAAAGGATTTAAGCAGAGGCTGTTTTAGAAACTTAATTGTGTGTTTTGCAGAGAAGAGAATAGAGGGAGCAAGGGTGGAAGCTAATCTGGGAGAAGCGCTGCATCATCTGGGCTGGGTATGGAAAACAGATGGCATTGACTTTCTCAACTCAGACTCTGAAAAGGTCAGCACTGCTCTGGGCCTTACTCTGATTACACAAAATTGGCACAAGGATGGCCATACAAATCAACACCAGTTAATGCACTGGCTACCCAATGACCAGTTAGATTTCTTCTCGGAAGACTTCTTACCTATAGATATCCAGAGATTTGGCAGTGATGTGTGGACACTAGACTGGGAGGTGAGTCAGATGCTGCCTTTACATCCGCATTGAATAGGATGAGTGACAGGAGAAAGTGAGTTTACAGAAAGAGGAGACTAGAGCAAACAGGCAAAGATAACCAGACAGCAGAAGGCATGTGGCCCCTGAGAAGGAAAGGAAGAGAGTGGGAGACGCTGTAGGTCCTCAAAGCTTTCCAGCCCCTATAAAGGTCATGGCAACTAGACCTCTTGTCTACAGAATTGATTAGTTTTGTTTTCTCACCAATATTAATTTCCCTCATGCTCATTTGGCTTCTTTTCCTTACAACCAAAACATTGTCATGACTAGAATAGATTTCTGCACCATGATTGAGTAGATCATTTGACCTCTATAGATTAAAAAAAAAAGGTGAATAGAATGATATTACTTGCATATTACTGACTCAATATACTCACAAAGATGCAATTATTTACTTCAGTTCAGGAATTCTCAGCCCCATCCAAGCAGCCTATATGCTGATACTACTTAATAGCTGAACATATAAAAACGTTTTCTGCGTTTTCTTACATCCTAGATCCAATGGAGATTAGGGGATGAGAGGTTAGAACTTGTTCTGAATTCCGTAAGTAAGTTACAGGCTGATGAAGTGACAGTTCGAAGGTAGATGCAATGCAGATGTCATCTGGAGAAGTATTACCTGCTGCCCACAGACATCCATACAGAATGGCAGAAGCCTGGGGAGACTTTATGGTCTAATTGCTGATTGGGAGTACAGCAGATTGGTTATGAATGTGGACTCTGTAGCCTGGAGGCCTAGGTTTGAATTCCAATTGTGTCATTCACTGGCTGTGTGACTCAGGATGCATTACTTAATCTCTCTGTGCTTTTGTTATCTGTAAAATAGAAATAATAGCAATGCTTACCTCATAGGGTTTTTGTAAAGTTTCAAATGTGTTAGTACATTTAAAGTGCTTAAAACGGTGCCTTGCATGTAGGAAATGATTGATAAATATTACTTATTAAATGAGATGCTTATGTAACATGCTGAGCATACTACAAGCTCAGGAAATGTAAGCTACTATTATTATTTTCTGCTATAATCCTGTATGTTGATTTAGTATGACACTTCCTATTCATGGAGTAATATTGTTCATTTAGTCCTAGTTTCTTGGCTATCTCACTGTCTTCACTTACATATATGCAAAAAGGTAGACCCTACCTTGATTTTGACCTTCTCGGTAAAGCACTAGCTAGCAAAATGCCCTTTTGTAGTCCATTCTGGCTGCTGTAACAAAATACCATAGACTGAGTGGTTCATAAACAATAGAGATTTATTTGTCACATTCTAGAGACTGGGGAGTCCAAGGCCAAGGTGCTAGCAGATTTGGTGTCAGGTGAGAACTAGCTTCCTCAGACGACCTTCTCACTCTAACCTCATGTGGCAGAAGAGGGCGAGAGGTCACTCCTGGGCCTCTTTTACAAGCATGCTAGTCACATTCATAGGGTTCTGCCCCCATGACCTAGTCACCTCCCTAAGGCCTCGCATCCTAATACAATCACCTTGTGGGTAAAAATTTCAACATAGGAATTTGGGGGGACATAAATATCCAGACCATAGCAGCCCTATAGAAACTATGGAAACAAATATTACTTATTGATGATTTTTAGTTGCTGCCTATGCCATGGTAAATAGTTTACTTATGAAATCTCAAGGCAACTCTTTGTTTTCCAAATAAAAAGGTCGAAGCTGTGAGAAGTGACTTGGCCCAAGATTAAACGGCCAGTAGTTGATAGAGCCAGGACTAGAATCCTGATCTAATTTACCCCAAAGCTCATTAGCAACTGCTAGCCCTACTGCCTGTGAGGGAGCTAGCAGACGCACCCAGCCTGGGATTCTCTATTTCTGAGATCTCTTTCAATATTTCAAAGACCAATATTTCCAGTCAGGAATAACACAGCTGCACAGTTTATGGGTTAATAAGTGTGTTATTAGGAACTGGGGCTTCAGCCAGGAAAACAGTCTTTTTAAAGCATTTACAGTCTAGAAATTATACATTGTGATTTGGGTGAGACGCAGGATTTAGTGGTCTCTAACTGGCTTTGGTGTTAGACACACATGTGGTTGGTTGAAATTCTAGCTTCCCCTCTTTTCAGGTATCTGAATGTCACCTTGCATCAGTCCTATCATCTATCTGAGCCTCAGTTTCCCCATTTGTAAATTGGGGACAATACATCCACCTTGCCGAAGGGATTGGATATAGTGTATGTAATGTACCTCCTATGGATTTAAGATAGGTACTCAAAAATGGCAGTTATTTTCTTAAAGCCTCATTCTGCATTGGAACGAGTTCTCAAGAGCCAATTCTGATGAGTGTCTTCACAGCAGGACTTAAGCCCTGATGAATTAATTTGTCTGAAGCCAACATTGTCTTTTCATTTCATCTTGATATGCTAATTTTGGGGGGTCTATAATTCAATGGTTATCAATTGAACAAGGGTGGTATTTGCTATTCTGTTCTGTATAGTTGTGTACATTGTCAGTATCCTAATAGTTATCAAGCTTTGACTACAGGAAAGTCCATTTGGTCTCTTAAAAGATGCACTGACTCTCTTCAATTCCTTTTTCATTTTGATTCAATAAAATGGTTCACTCTAGAAAAGCTGTATAGACATAGTTCAAGTCAGATATTTGCAATATATTGTATATAACAATTGAGCTCAAACTACCTGAATTTCAAGGACATATTTATGGGGATACACTATAGCAATGAAATAATGAAATAAATGTACACATATGATTATCATATACATGTGATAGATATACATATGTATATACTTAATCTATTTAAAAGATTATACTATAATATAAATATCTTAAAGTAGATTAAAATAACATAATAAAAACTATCAGATAATAAAATTTTAATACCTGCAAGGAGTTTCTTCAGACTGACTTCAGACTGAGTTTGTTTTCATTTTTTTGTTTTTTTTAAATTTGAGATGAAGTATCCTTCTGTCACCCAGGCTGGAGTGCAATGGTGAGATCTCGGCTCACTGCAACCTCTGCCTCCTAGGTTTAAGCGATTCTGCCTCAGCTTCCCAAGTAGCTGGGACTACAGGTGCGTGCCACCATGCCCGGCTAATTTTTGTATTTTTTTAGTAGAGACAGGGTTTTCCTATGTTGGCCAGGCTGGTCTCGAAATCCTCCGGTGATCCACCCGCCTCAGCTTCCCAAAGTGCTGGGATTACAGGTGTGAGCCACTGCACCCAGCCTGTTTTCATCTCTTATATATGCTAGTGACTTACTTTCTATAAGGTATCCATTTTGAATTTTTTTTTTTTTTTTTTTTGGTAGGGATTTTTTTTT